>NC_084950.1:20852388-21153246 GCF_949316205.1 Platichthys flesus | reverse complement strand
TATCCTGAAAAAAAATATTTATAAAATGTAGTTGCTGTTTACTGAAACTGTATTAGTTTGAGATTAAATACAGATAATCAAATCCAATGCTTCATGCCAAGTGCTTGATGCAGAAATCCAACCTACACCACTTTTAACATTCATCTCAGTCTTGTACTTTTGCTCGATTTATGGCCTAACTTTTCAAGTACAAGTGGATTCCTAATTGTTTATTTAGGCTGGATAATTATGTGTCATTAGACAGATGCATGTCATTGAATGGGGATGATGAGGGACTCTTGGTCGTCTGGATGCATTGACTGCCTTTTCTACATTGTTTATAATTCAAATAGCTTTTAAATAGTTCCAGATTGCAATTTTTCAAAAGCAGCACTTTGCGTGTTTTTTTCTCTCTTCTGCTGTGAGCATCGTGAAGGTTTAAACTCTAGGTTATAAAACTTGTGACCGATTCATAAATATTGGTACCATCTATTTTACTAACACATTTGAGTGAAGTTGTTGTTAGGAACTGCTACGCCGGAATCAAAAGAAGACCTTGTGCTTTTATTTGTGACTGTGTGAATTGCTTAATACTAAAACCTCCCTTCAAGTGTCGTGACACAACTAAATGGCATTGAAAGAGGGGAAGTGAGAGATATGCAGTACACTTTTCAATTGAGGTAGTGTGTTATTCCATTGTACACATTATATGCAGCAAGACTTCAACAAAGTGGAACTATTAATAGAATGGAGAAGTGGAATTATTAACATTGAGAGTGATACCTGAGCATCAAAAGTGTTTTATTGAACTAGCAATTCAATTAACTGTCTATTATGCATGCCAGTATACTGAGTTTGAATTCGGTTGAAGTTTGAACATCAAATCTGTCATTTATCCAGAAGCTGTCCCATTCTGGAATACAGATTCCAAACAAATGTGTCTGCTGAAGCCTTTCACAGATGTGCCAATCTCAAAACAACATCAATCTCCACTTCCCAGAGATCGCAGCACATTCAGTTTTTTAAACTAGCCTTTGCGCTACCGGACGGTCTAAAGGTGACCTTGAAGTGACATTTTGCACGGCCCCTTGAGTCCTACTTAGCCCTTCACTTTTTAAGCTATAGGCACAATGTTCTGGCATGAAATAATTTCAGGGGAAAAAAGGCGACTTAATTGCTGTTGTAAGGAACCCATTTTGAAGTCTCTAGGGTTCTAATGTAATTCCCATGATAGTGGCATTATCTAACGTGCCTTTCAACCTCCCACAGTGATATGCTCGGAGCTGCGAGTAATCATGGGTAGAGGAAAAGATTAGAAGCTGTGCTCAGAGGGCCTTGGTCTGCAATTACCTTGATGCCTCTCTTTTACAAATGATTAATTGCCCTTCGCTCTTTTTCAGTGATCCAATTGCCAGATCATTAAAGCACCTTTGGCTTGATCTTTGTTGTGGCACACATCATCTACAGCAACCTCCCTCCCACCCGCTGACCTGCACCTCCAGCATCGAGAAACCATCCTTCACGTTCTGCAAAAACAACACCCAACAAATCGCCTCTCAATAGGGAGTAAATGACTCTTTCACAATCAATGCCATTTCCCTCAGATGCAACACATTAGTACCTGCCACTTGGTTCCACCGCAAGTTATTTGTCAAACAAGTAGTTCAAGTATGCTGTTGGTGAGGCTGCGTTACTAGATTGGTTTCCCAGTGAATAGGAGCAAAGAGACTGACGGCTGACTTCAACACTAAAGTGGCCATGATGAAGAATCTTACAGTACACTGCTATTAAACACTCCTGGACCTCACAAAGAACATAAATCTTTGCCATGCAGGTGCTTTAGATGAAGTCTACTTGATAAGAGTGCTGGAGGACCACGTGCCTTCTCACACTGCAGACCACACAGGCAGCGTGGGAATGGCTGTGTAGCTTTCCACTGGCTGTGGGTCTAATGAATTGCTCCTGTGATCCGAGACTGGCATCATCAGTAGTATTCTCCTTGTTGGTTGTCCTCATCAAACCCACTGAAGCTAATACCAGGACACCTAGTCTGACTAAACCAATGGGCTGCTCACTGTGATGTGCTGCGCTTCATTGCCAGTAGACACAATTGGTAGTATCAATTAAGGTCTGCTTACTGTCTTACCACTGCACTGGCATGCTTCACCGATCTCCAGGCTTGGAGAGAACTACATTTAAACCAAAATAATAATAATAATAATAATAATCATTACAATTTTGTTTATTTCTGGCAAATCTGTTTCAGTGCAGATATGTTTTTCCCTTGGAGTGCGCCTCTTGTTATGATTGAATTTTGTATAAAGAAAGTTTAAAGAGCAGTCTTTTGTTATTTTGTTATTTTCCTTCAGAGATTTGTTTGTCACCAAGGATGAAAAAGCAATTTCTCGACTTCTCTGTTTCTCTCTAATGCTTTTACTCTTGACCTTGAGGAGGAAATACCTCTGTGATCATTGTCTTTTTCCCCACCTGTCTACCTCGGCTGGAGAAAATAGGCTCCTGCTCCAAGAGACAATAAGCAAAGCTTGCTGAGCTGAATACTGGCTGTTATTTATCCGTCCTTCTCTGTGTGTGTAAGTGAGTGAGACATAGAGAGAAATGTTTTTGGTTTTTCACATTGTGCATCATATGTGACACAAGTTTCTGTCATCAGCTTTGATCATCATGCAGGATAAAAGTAAAATAATAAATTGAACCAGGGCTGATAGAACATTCAACACTTTAGAAAAAGGTCATGAGATCCACATTTTTAAGCACTTTGAGTGGATGAGCAGAGTATATTAATTCATGATATAACCTATGATGATGTACGGGTTGATTTATGAGCTGGCTTTGATGAAATGAATGCTTTGAAAAGTCTGCCTCATTTAGCTGAATATTGTTTGACCCACATCCTTTATGTTTGTATCCAGAATTGGACTATTCACTGAAATGTTACCGGCAAAACCATGTTCAACACATGTTCTGGCAAAGGTATTAAATGAGGGAATGGTTGTAATTGGCTAAAGCATTAAGTTTGAGAAACGTGCCGCAACTAGAGTCGGCAATATAAAAACGACCATACCCATTTGTAACATGGCAGGGCTGTGAGCCTGTAGTAATGCTGTTGTGAACGTTACAACCAATTTGAATGAGCCCAACAAAAAACTCCAATACAGATGCCACTTGAAGTACAATAGGTTTTAAGGTGTTTTCCTAAAAGATAGTGAGGCAAACTATAATTTTTGCCAAATGCAACAAGGTCACACAAGATACATGGTAATAGTAGGTTTTTATGTGGTGTGTATATCTGATGGTGTGTGTGTGGGGGGGGGGATGCATTAATCAGGTGAGGTAAATAGGAATACTTTGCTAGATGTAAAAACGATGCAGTTATTGTTGAACAGGTGGGTACTGATGGAAATAAGCTTCTCTTCTTCCTTCCTCTTCAGATAAAAGCCAAGACAAACAACAAATCATGAGTGCGCAGCAGCTTCCTGTGTCTTACAGAACACATCCCTCTCTGATAGAAAAGGTTCATTCATGGAAACGACTAGCAACTGGTAAATAGAGTGAACATAGAAGACAAATGGCACAAGGATTTTTGGTTTCACAGGGCTTTCCCTGAGATAGAAGTAGGTGCCCTGTGCCTTTAAGTAAAGGATTGTGATGTGAGTGATATCTTCGGAAAGTCAAATGGTCTTATCCACAGGGTACGATCATGAATGCGATTGACTTCGCAAGCACGAACTGTATGGTGACCTAGAAAATAGATAGATCAACCCGTGACCAAAACATTATAAGCTAAATCAAGTTGACAGCAGCCCATGTGTCCATCAATAGCTATGTCCAGTGAAAGTGGCCTCGACCTTGAACAAGACACTAAAATCCCTCTTTCCCAATTACTGTAAATCAAGCCTGATAAGAGCATCAACCACATATCAAAGACAAAATGAACATAATGAAAACCATGTGTCAAGACAGGTTTATCAAGACGTCTCCGGGGGTGGGCTCCTATCGACATTACTGTCATACAGTGTCCAGTCAGAGTACATGCACACTTTCGGAAATTTTATTTCATTGATTGAACATGTCTTCCCTAAACTAAAGCCCAGCAGTGTGAACAGCAGAAATGTGTACGTCTAAAAAACTATTCTTTTATACTTATAAAATTATAATTTATTTATTATCATCACTGTGTTAATCTAAAATGGCAAATGAATGAATCAGTGTTAAGAGAAAAGTCTTCACAGTGACTGAGGAGTGTTTCTTATAACCATATCACGACTTCTACTCTCTGATGTGGTTTATCATCTTAAGCACAGTGGCCCTGACCGCTCAACACACTGTAACGTAAGAAAACACAAAACACAAACAAATGAAAAGGACATTGTTGTTTCTCCAGTTTTAATCGTGAATTGCACTCGACTTACCACAACGATTTATCAAGAGGAGTGTATGCTTTAAATTCCATGGATAAATAAGACGAATGTTGTGGAAATGGTCATTTATGGTAAATATAAAAGTGCTTGTGAAAAGAAAACATGAACAATGAACCACTTATATAAATCATATTTAATTGATCCAGATATTTGAAGATATCTCCAGACCTTGAAGATCTCTTTTTTTCCAATTTAAGTTTGTTTTATCTAATTTTCTCATAACCCCTGAAATGCAGTGGGTGATGACCTTCATGAGAGGTTATCACGAGGCAGATGCTTTGCAATAATCTTAAAAGCAGAATAAACATGTCATCAGACTGAATCATCACAGGGGGAAGTTGCTGTTGACTTGATCCAACAGCTCAAACTCATATATTTGATTGATCCTTAAGCTTTGACAAAAGAAAGTGATGTAATATTTAAACTTACACACACACATATATATTATTTAGATTTTTTTCTTTAGAGCACACTGCTTTCCTACAGTCAGTGCTTCCGAGAAAGACCCTGATGGATGACTTTTGAATTTAGATTTAAAGGAAGATTAAAACATAAATCTTGAAAAAAAAACATGATGCGTTTGCGTTTCTTCTGTCGCAGCGTGTGAATGGGTTTGTTGACATTCACACAGATAATACCTCAAATCCCAGTGATGCTCCTAATTGGGACGAGCTTTTGTGTATCTGCGTATTCCGTTTGCAAACACCCCTGTATACGTCAATTCACAGCCTGTTTCCACGGCAACACCTCATGGAAAATACTGTGTTTAAACACACAACGGGACGGATTGTATATACCTTTACTTTGAGGTTTGTAAATAAACAACAAAAGAATAACAAAGAAAATATAGATTTTCTTTACCTGTGATGCATGTTCTGTCTGTGCATTACATCCCTGGGTGGTAGTTTTCAAGCATGTTACTTTCTTTGTGTTATATTGGTCTTTGGAAGTGTGCTCAGATACAATTGTGACTGCTGTGAGACAACGGTAGCAGAGTACTTATGTACCACAAAGCTGTACCCGGTAAATCCCTTTACATGATAGAAATATGGCCCCTGCATCCTTTGGAAAGCTGACCTTGGATTCTTGTTTTGCGCTTAGCAGCGGGGATTAGAGGAAATCTTCCACAAACACACATTTTGCTTCAAGAGATCTGGGCATATTTTGCCTCAGCTTTATTTCAAAAACGCAAAACAAGGCTACTTTTGAAATGAACTCTGTGGATATTGACAGAAAAGGGAAAATACTGTGCAAGGGGCTGATTTTTCTCTTATCGTTTTCTTTTCTCGTGTGTCAAAAGTAGGTTGAGCTGAAAGGCACAGAAACTTACTGATATTTAGTTCTGAGAAGAAAAGACTTTCCAAAAGTCAAGTTAAACTCTTGGGCAACATGAACTTCCCATACATTAATGAACCTTCGTTTTTACTTTAGCTTTTTAACTCTCTGTCATGAACTGGGTGCCTATTTGTGCTAAAATGACTGAGCACCAGAAGTGTTCTGGCTGCCTGGATCTAATAGATACATGGCTGTATTGGCTTTTTCATTCACTCATTCAATCAATCACATTTTATTTGAATAGCCCACATTCATAAAATCACAATTTGTCTCATAGGACATTTGTAAGTGTTGTTCTTATAAACCCGATGGTGCAGATGACCTAATTCCAAATTTCTGTATTAACAACATTAGCAATCTCAATGTGGGCAGGATGTTGGTCTGGTGAAAGACAGTGGCCACGTTTGGAGACGGTAAATGCCACAATCTACTAAAGCTGCTTTCAGACATGCACTGAACTCCAGGTTATCTCCTGACATGACGACCGACTCTGAGAACACAGCAAGAGATCCTACGCAGGTTTCAATGAAGAAGACCGATGTTCACACCAAACCAATACTTCAGTTAGGTGCTGGTGCTGGTATGGCAGTTCCATGTCAGACCATGTAGTCTTATGTATGGAGAACTGTTGGAGCTTCTCATATTCCCCCCTCAGCTGACTTTGCACTTGTTTGATTACCTTCCTGCACATCGAAGAGCTTGTTGAACGGCTTATCGGAATGTAATGGAACTTATCTTCCACTTCTAATGCTGCTCTGCTGCTCGAGGGCCACTCGTCGATTATACGGGGACACACCTGGAATTAAATGTATAACTGCAAGTTTGTTGACTGGCTGTTGAATATTCTACAACCCAATAGAGGAGACAAAGATGGTGAAATCCCCATTAAAGAGACTGTTTGCATTAATTTCAAGTTTACGTGATGCTGAGATCTCTAGCTGGAATAAACACTGGTCAACACATGAGGTCATGGATGAAACATTGTAATTTTTTACTGAGGAGATGTGCTCACATATCAAGTACGAGACATCTGTGAAGACTACATATTGTATATCTGTGTATGAGTGCACCGGCGTACAAGTTAGGAGAGGAAATGAAAAAAATGAATATACTTATTTAGGAACACCAGTGCTCCCTGCTTATTAATGCAATTATTCAATCTGTCAATGCATTAAATCCTGCAGATCCAGTTTGGGAGCTTCAGTTAAATATCCACATCAAACATCAGTATGGAGATTAAAATGTGATCTCAGTAAGTTTGACTGTGGCACGATTGTCACTTACAGATGGGTTTGTTTCAAAGTATTCTTGAAACTGGGATATTCATGCACAATGGCGGAATCACTTGAAAATAATCTAAATCAAAGATCATCCAGGCATATTAGGGCCAATTAGAGAGGAAGAAAAGTTTGAGTATTGAAAACTAAGTCCTAATTTTATTAGAATAAAGTCTGGACTTTATAGGAATGAAAAATCCATACGATTTATACTACTTTGTTCTCACGTACGACTTTATCAAAATCTCAACACATATCTTTTTGATGAAGAGAGGTCAGATGAGAGTTGCCGTACAGGTTAGAGCTGACTCCAGTAACCACTGTGACACACTTTACTACTGTGGTGGCAAAAAAAACATCAGAATGCATTATGCATTGATTCTTTAGCTCAGGGGTCGGGAACCGTTTTTCTATCAAGGGCCATTTACATTTTCTCACATCCTTAAGGGGCCTAAATAAATTATTGTTTATTACGAACACATAAATCACACCAGGGTTCCAGACCAACTTTTTACATTGGTTTCACCTAGCTTTTTCAAGTGGGTGCAGCTCCAAATTCACACAGCGCCTGTTCCGGGAAAATACTTGCTAGAATATATGTTACCAGCTCAGTAAACGGGATGTAATGGTTCTGTGTTACATGTACTTTTAAGTTTGAATTGTATTAGCTTAGTATTTCAGCGTCTCACGTGGGATTGAATGTTTGTCTTTGAGTGTATATTTGTGTTTGTATTTGGGTATAGGTGTGTGTGTTTACATGTCTCGTGAACTCAAACAAACACAAAGTAAACTTCCACACTGTTCAGGTCCTAATAACTTGAGTTTTGGTATTTATTGTCAAAGTTTAAAGTGAGCGCTGATCAGCAGGAGTGTGGAGGGAGGACACAACCTAACCTCTCATTCGAGTGAATGAGTTTTCCTCTATCATCTCTGCTTCACTTTACTTCTCCCAGGCTATGTTCAGAAAGTCAAAATAAGCTCCTTTTCTAACCAGTATTCCTTGACCCAGATGGAACACATCATGGGGTCAAGGAAAGATGAGAAGTAGAAGAGTTAGGAAAGGAGAACCACGGTGCGGAGGCAATCCAACTCTATTTAAAAAGAAGATACATACTAAATGTCCGGTACTCTGTGCTGCAGGCCGTGCACTGACAGTGGTAAAAAGGTTTCCTGTTCAACACAGAATGACCTGTGTTCTGAGAAAATATGTTTTCAGTTTATACAGCGGAAACATGTAATCATCACTTACTCATTGAAATAAACAACAAACAGATTTAATTGAAAATAAAACAAACAGGACTATATTTATATAGTAATGTGAGGAATATGTGTGGAAAACAAACAAATATGGTGTCCATTCCACGCTCAGGATATTGACATATCTTTTATATTTGTGTTCAGTTGTGATGATGATGTTATGATCTGTAAGTTAATTATGTTTGTTGTTTATTGTGACTCCTGACTGGGCAGAATTCAGATGATCATGTGAGGGTTGTGGTTCTGGATCGTGTCACATGAATAAAACTGTTCTGTTTTTTATATTTAAATGGGTGTGTCCAGGTGCAATTAAAAGATTGTTTTGCTTTACACGTTGCTGCTGCAAAGAATTGTGGGGCAGCATTTCCTCCTTTCCATTCATAAAGGGCGATGTTTCCTATCTTAAAGGAGATAAGTGAGGCATTGAAGCTCCTTGTCTCACCCTTAAGAGAATATGAACAGGTCTTATTATGGCAGCCACTGAAATACTTTTGGGTCATTTCACTCTGTTAGGAAGGCCTCTGGTGACATTTGGGAAAAGTCACGGCCACGAGATACTAAGGATGAGAGATGAAACGTTTCACCTAATCACATGACATTTAGTTTAATACATACTGTGATGGAAACGCTGCAATTATGAATTAATTAAAACATAGGGTCCTGTTCTCGTATGCGAGTGCATTGTACAAAGCGCAATTAAATGTCCAGTTCTGAAGGAGCCATACTCTGACGTTTTTTATTTTGGTGACAGGAAGATATTTAGACTGCGGGTGTGTGTGGGAAAATCAATCATAGTTTTATACTTTTATTTCCCCCCGTAAGTAAGTTTATCTTCAGATTCCCAAATGTCAGCAAAGGGGCTCCGTAGATTCCTAAGCAAAATGGACTATTCAAATGCAGCCCCTGCTGTGAGTGAGTGGGGGGGATGTGCGTGAGTGTAAATTCGGCCTCACTCTCAGAGGAGAGGGGATGAGAAAGAGACCAGTTACATGTTAGAGGTGCAGATGCACACCGGTGTGGAATATGTTAGTCACGCTTGGATCTTTGTTCACGTTCGTAAGTTTATTTAAATCTAGGAAATGCCTCCAGGGCCGGACCAAACTATCTGGCGGGTCTTATATGGTTTCCCATCCCAGCTTATACGCTTTCTGCCCCTCGTTGCATGGCACAGCCTCTCTGAGTATTGCTGTTGACCATTTCAACAACAGAATTCAACAAATCCTCTTCCAGCAGTTTACCACCATAACCAAGTCAACATGGACCAGAATCCACCGTGTTTAGGACTCAAATAACTGATGCTGCTCTGAGACCAAAGAGGGGCAATACTCAGTGTAGGTGCGGTCTTCCTAATAGTGCACATCATCATGGTCATTTAATAATAGACACAAACTAGACTTTGTAATTAGACCACTGAGAACAGCCATTACCTTCAGCTTCAAGCAATACAATAGATCTGACAACGTTTTCAATGGAAAGACATAACATCACATTTAAGTCAATTGCAGTTCTCAGCTGCAAAATCTTTGTAAAACACAAAGTAGTAACCTGCAGCTACAGACTTATTAAATGTAATCTCAAAATTAATTTCACAAAATGAACACATACTCTCCACACTTTCTGTGAAGCTGAGTAGGAGAAGAAAATCCACAAATATTCTGCCATGTAGGGATGAGAATGTGGGGACGTCCTCAGGCATTGTATCGATTCTGCTGGATTGGTAGGAAGCCAGAGAGATGCTATGAGAATGCTGCTCCAGATGCCAGGTCTTGAATGAAGAAGATAGCAATACATAAAAACACTATCTGTATGGAATGTGAGTAAATACCCCTGGTGCTCTTGGATGTAACAACAATGTGTTTATTTGTCTTTGTCTGTTCAGTCTTTAAAACTCCAAATGGGCGTTCGCTGCCGCTAACCTTCACACACTTCCTCTGAACTTCCGCGGAGCTTATGAAGTTCCTTTTCGCTCCGTGCTGTTTTAGAGCAGCGGCGATGCAGCTTCAGGGTGATTTATGAAGCTGCAGTTCGTGGGGGCTGTTGAGTTGAACTGTGTTATGCCAGTGTTTCTGATATTTTTATCAGCGCATTTATATAAATGAGCGCAGAGGGTAAAGTATTGTCTTGACCGTTGTGAAGTTAGGATTCATTGAAGATTTATTGTCTTGGAGTGCATTAGTTTTCTAAGCCAGGCGACTCTAATAAACCCGGGAACTGAGCGTGCAAGCTCAGTGAGAGCACAACATGAAAGTTTGTATTTCCTGGCTGTATTATGTTGTGGTCTATGAGTAAGTGTTACTAAAGTCGACTGTAGCTACAAGGGAAATACAGTTTCTTGACATGATGCCAAGAACAAAAATACACAGACAACAGCAAAAAAAGGCAGTGGATTAGAAGGCTGAATCACGTATTGCAACGTGTGTATTTATGTTCTTGAGTTGGTGTTTTGTTCTTTATTGTTCAGATTTAAGAAATGCATATTCGTGACACAGAGAAAACTGTTATGTTTGAAAAAAATAAGAACACATCTACCTCTGTCTTTGTTTCCATATCCCAGTGTGTCGAAATCCAGTGTGTAAGAAGATTTTGAGTGTTTCTTCAAATGTTACTCCAGGCAAATATGTCTTGTCAAGTATTTTGTTCCGAGAGCTCACGCAGAGTTTACACGTTTTCTCCAAAAACCCAGATGAAGATTTTATTGTATTTGTTTTGATTTTAGGACTGATGGTGTAAAGCTGTCCTTTGACAACACCAGAATATGATTATCTACATTTGACAACTTGTATAGAGAAAATAAAGGATCCAAATCCAGGTAAAATCGTCTCTAATTGGACAGAGAATCATGCGCTGCCCTAAAGCATGAGAAACCAATTATGTGGCAGGTACTGAAAATAAACAGGCTGCTTCACTCAGCTGTTCCTTTGAGGAGAGATTCATGAATTCCAGATCAGGCAAATACAGTCGGGGCATCTAATGATGTCGACAGATAAATCTGAAGATTGACAGGGCAACATGTTTGAAATTCAACCAACGTGATGAAAAGCAAGGGGGGGGGCCGAGGCTAACTTTTCCCAACAAAGTGTGGACGTGAGCTTTCTTTTAAGACACTCACACACAGATTTCCTGTTGTGGAGTCAGGAAAATTGTCTCATATGTAAACAGAAGAAAATAAAAAGCACAGCCATTAAACCGAGCAGCATTTCAATGCATCTCAGGACGTCTCACTTTACATTCCTGTCCCGTCTCGACTACACGGATGCAGGTTTGCGTAGAAGAGGACGTTCGCAATTCAAAGGTCAAGTCAAGGGGGTTATGTATGCAAGGTGGAGTGCAAGCCACTGAACAAGAGCATTTCTCATTAGAGCTCACTGAGAGGTGTCCCGTCATTGCTCTTATGCAAATTATGAATAATTTTCTGATGCTGTACACCACAGTCATCCTGTGCAGGAGAATATTTGATCGGCACTCTAAAGGAACAATGCAGCAGCTTTCAACATGTTTCACATGGATGTAGAAGAAATAAACAACACATGCTGAGCTAAGCAGCCATACAACGATATACGTATATGGCTGTATATATATACATATATATATATATAATTTATTCATTTTTTGTCATTTTGATAGTTCATTAATCATAATCATTGTTATGCAAACGACATGCCTTGTTTGAGTTAATGTTTCCTTGTCAAATTAAGAGGATTATGGTAATCTGCAAATTAAGTGTTATGTGAGTTGGGGAAGTGTGAATCTGTGAGGGTACAAGGTGTTTATAGTTATTTCGGTGACAGTGAATCCTTATTGTAAAGAGGAAAGCAAGGCTTCTAAAGTGTGACTGATACAGCACATAACAGTTTGGTGAGATACGGAACGAAGAAAACTCAGACAGTGATAACACAACTTATGACAATGTGTGAGGTAAGGTGGCTTCATGCATGCTTAGTTTGAAAATCACGTTGAACTGCATTTTTTTGGTCAAATTATTATATTTCTCATTCTATTTGATTGATTGTATTCTACATATGGGGAAGCCAAATTGCATAGGCAAAACAACACTCGTGATGACATAACTGACATCTTAGTAGGTGTTTGTAAATACAATATAGATATATACAAACTAAAGATGTGTGTGTATTCATGTGTACAGGAAACTAGAGATGCATGTTTGGACTACATATAGTCACACTTGACTGAGTCAACACTTGAAATATTCTTAAATTACTGAGGAAAGATATGTGGGTGTGTACATATATTTATTTCCAGCTATGACTGAAACACCACATCAAAAAAGACTTATTCAAGCGGAGGCCCGGTAAGCACGGCTATTTTCCCTGCTGGCACCTCACAACAGCTCTGAAAATACAATGAAAAAGCCCCACTAACCCGTATGTCTCATACATCTTCAGTCATGCGGAAGGCCGTCCGTCAGTTTTACTGCACATCGGCTTCCTCTCAACGCCACATCGATGACTGATGGCCCTAAGTGCAACTAGATAACTACGGCCTGGATGATAAAAATGTGAAAACACACATCGGAGACAGGAAATTGGCCGTTTTGGGGGAATTGACACAGACGAGCTGAGGTGATTTCACTTCCTGTGATGCTCCTGCTTTGAAACGCAGAGATGTGTGGTGGGGAGACAGCTGCAGCTCGCTGGATGTGTTACGACGGTACACTAACTCAAGAAATCTGAATTTCGTCTCTTTTATAAAAACCTACGATAATGTCACGGGAAGAAAACATTTTTTCTAATTCCCGGCAATCAACCGTGAGTTTCATGAAATAAAGAGGTGTCGTGGTGTCTGGTAAAAGTAAAATCATGAGTTGAAGTGAATACCTATGAAATTTTTTGCTGGGGCTTAATGGTGAGTAGAATATCAAAAGAGGAGTCAGGCCTAAGAAACCAACAGGGGACACAGTTAAGTGTTCATTATCAGAGAATATCATTATTATATCTGAAGAAATGTTTTGACACTAAATCTCAGGTCTTATTTTTCTCTTTTTTCCTTTTATGCAGCACATTTCTGAAACAGTGCAGCGATTGATGACAATGGTAAAATGGTAAATGGTCTGTTTTTATACAGAGCGTTTCTAGTCTTGATGACCACTCAAAGCACTATACAGTACAGTGATGATGCAGCTGCTCTCTCAGGGTTATGTGCACATTATAGAGTTCAGCAGTTTAAACCTTCTTTATGAGGCGCAATCAAGAAATCACACATCGTCTCTATATTATCAGACTGAATAATGGAAATCATACCGTTTGTGCACAAATGTGCTGTGATGGGTCGTTTCTCCAACAGATCCTTTTTATCTCTGGCGTAAACCTTTGATCACACGGTAACATTTCAATCTCCCCTAGTCACAGCCAGCACAGACACTCTGTATACAAGTGGGTGAAAAAATCACTTGAGTGCTGATTAATAATTCATCTGTGTGCTGTCACAAAGTGCTCGTGGTCCAATGCTTATCAGACTGCATTACCTCTGACACCATGGGGATTGCAACGCTGGAGATGATTTCATTTTGACCAGCCATAAATAACATTTTGCTGCTGCTGATTAAGCGAGGCAACTTAAAAGGCGAAGGGGATGACGATTTGTGACACTGCAACACTCACACAGTGAAAATAAATGAATTTATTTCATGTTTAGCACGTAATTCACTTAGTTCGTTTCAGTCACATGAAAGGTCCAGTTTGGAGGAAGGGGCTCACTCAGGTAAACCGACTCATATCTGTATTATTGTTAACACCCATTAGAGTGGGAGAGCATCACTGTCTGGTCGAACAAAAAGAAACCATACTTTGCTGTCCTTACAAGTATCAAAATGGCTAAGTTGAACACATCAGATAAACATATTGACCAACAATGTCTGACATTTTCTTACTGAATACCTCTGCAATTAGAACAGCTGACAGTGTGTACCTCTTCCAAGGCTAATGCCGCTTGCTTGAGCTGTTATATGCTTGGGCTAACTTCTATAAAGTTACCGTCCAGGGAGAGAGTCAGACCTCCTTGTTTCTGCTGCAGTTGTGGATTCTTGTATTTTACTTTGTCATTACCTACTGCTATAACTTGACCTGATACGGATTTGGTAGATTTTAATAATGTTACTTAACAATTTCTTCATACTATTACGACTAATATTGAATTAAAGGATAACACATAAACTTGCCCTAGAAAGTTTTGTGGTAAGAAAACAAAAGCTGTTTACACTCCAATACCAAACTGTATGTCCTGGATGTCTAAAATACATGTCAAGTGTACTTCCTGCTGTGTACAGCAATGGAAAGATGAGAGCTGGTACTGCAAGTAATAAACATTGTTTTCCTAAGTCTTCACTTGCCTGAACACCTCTTTTTCCCTGTGGTGCCACCAGTGCTGGGACTACGTGTCATGACTCTCAAGTGCAAAAATGTACGTAAGTAAAGTACATCACTGTGTGCGACATAAACAAATAACAGTCCTGCATTCCTGCACTTAGTGAACACAAAACTACCTATGCCTGAAAAAGCATTGTATTTGAACATAAGCCTGGTAGCAGTTATATTTCCCACCACACCATATTTGGAAGACATAGTAATGCTTATATATACACAGGTACTCTATGTATTTCTAGGACAAAACAGTTGTTGCTTGGAATGCCCCGAACGTGAGCTTATGAGGAAACTAAAGCTCCTGTATTTTGGAGGGAAGCTTTGTCTGATGTGGTGCAGTGACGTCGATTGACACCATGAGATATGGAGATCGGACACAAGTGTGTGTTCAGACCGCTGTGAGAGGAGTCTGCTTTGTTAAGCCTTTGTCTAGAGCCCCCTCACATATGAGATGGTGTCATGTTGTTTTTCTGCATAATTGTCTTAACTGAGCTAATTGTTGGCTGCCTCTGACGAAGTGTCAGACAGCACCTACAGATTGCATTTCAGTGCATCGAAGCAGGAGATGATGTGAAATGTGCCCACTCGAAGTCAATGTCTGTACACTGCATGCCGATCAGCGGGAACGTCTCATAATTTGAGTGGTGCAATAATACTCACAGGCAGTAACTGTGAGCCTGCTGACTCCAAAGAGATGCTGGAGCTGCTGGAGCTGCTTACTGCACTGAAGTCAGGAGGCTGGAGGTGTGGGTGGGTGGGCGGAGTCTCCCCCTAATCCACATACCCCCGCAGCATTCCCTCTTCAATGGATCAGCCACCTGCAAGAACCAAGAGACAGAGGAAACTCACTCCCAAATGAAGAAATCAGATACTTTGGTAATTCATTTGTACAATAATGGTTTACTGTCTCGTCATATACACTAGTTAAATGCAAATAATTTAATATTCATTATTACACTTTTTAATAACAGTAATTTCAATATTTTTAAGAAAGCCGGACACAATTTACGTGTAAACATCTTTCATTGGATCATCTAATATTCAGAAACCTCTACTGTGGTCAAGGCAGATGGTCGCACACGTTGAGTCTCGTTCTCCAAGTTCTTTTCTCCACAATCGACCATTCTTTGTTGTGGCAACTCTTAAGTTTTTCTATAAAGTGTAGACCCTAATGCAAGGACCCTACATAAAGTGCCTTGAGATGACAAATGTTTTGATTTGGTGCTACACATGAAATGTATATTGTTTTACCTTACTTTAGTAAGCTACAGTGACATTAAGAGGAGGTATCTTTTGATTGAGGATCCCAGCCACAGCACGATCCCATCACAGTCTGCATGATGAATGCTCAGAGCCTCCCTGCTGTTCCAGCCTGTCACATGCTGTAGATCTCTGCGTGAAGTTGATTTGTAAACCTACAAATCACCTTTTAATGCAAAACGTTTCTATCATGATCTAGTGATTTTCCGTTGCTCATTTACACATCCAGTGGGTATGGACCAAATATGGCATTCACTTGGGAGTATTACATTTAAGTACAATAATCACTTTTGGTAGTTTACTCCTGGTTTGATGTCCACCAGCTCATGGGGGGAATATTTGGCTTTTTAGCTGTCCAGAGCTGAAATACATTCAGCACATAGATACTCATGTTGTGTTGGTGCAGGCAGGGAAGTGTACGCTAGGTTCATGACAGCTGCTTGCTGTGGCCGTAAACCATATTGACAAACTACAGAAACGAGCAGAGTCAGGGTTATAATTCTCTTTTGCCTACTCACTATAACGCACCACTGTCACATTCGCACAGTCATCTGCAAGGACATCCTCATTTCTCAGGATGAATCACATTCTCTGCGTTTGCATAAACATAATGCATTCGTAGATTAAGGGACATAAAACCATCACACACCAAACCAAAACGACTAGTTTGGTATCATTAAGGCCTGTTATTCACAGTGGGGGGTAGAGGAATTGAAAGTACAAAATGCGATGAGAATATATGGGGAAATAATGTCCATTGAAAAAGCTCTTAGCAAAGGTGCACACAACTGCTTCATCTTTGCGTTTGGATTCCAGATCTCTACTCACAGTTATAGCCACAAGCTCCATTTCCCTCCCTGTGGGTGAGAGACGATCAGACTTTGGAAACGCCAGAGAGATCTTCAGTGTTTCAGAGGTTGCGGATGCCTTAGTGATTTGTTCCTTCATTACAGAAAATAAATAACAAAAAATCTGCCTGTGAAATTTTTTACTTTTCACATTTCCTATAACCAATTTTGAATGGCAGCATTTTACACTGGCAGCTACAGGGAGCACCTGGTGGCAGGTTGGGATAATAGACGCGTGATCAAAGAGACTCTGATCCATAAATTGAGAAATTGTAATATCTAGACCAGTGGTTCTCAACCTTTTTTCGCATTGTGTCTTGAGATGACCTGATATTCAGAAAGTTTCCTCTTAAAAAACTCAGGTGGCTTACCAACATGACTTTCATGTTTTGTCTGGAGATACCGCTGAAGATGTGGTGGCTTAATGCCACTGTTGGCTAATCTCTCCCCACAGAAAAAACAAAAAGTGTAAATAACCCAATCTATGTTATTGTTAATATTATTGAAGTGTCTTTCTGTTATTTTATTGTGAAATATTTGCTCTTTTTAAGGTCATACAATTTCATTTCCGATTTTGTATTACATGCTTTTATTTTGAAAAAGTACCGGTAGAGACACGGACTTCTTGTAATGAATCATTAACTTCACAACGGAAAACCTTTACGTTTAAGCGACCCTTCGAAGAGGCACAAGCTCTCACGGTGTTGTTTAGGGAAGGCTCTCTGCTCTGGCTTCGCCTTCTTTGGTACTTGTCCCTCCGTGTTTCAGCAGCATTGCTGCTGCACTTCAACTAGACTCCATTGTTGAAATTTTCAAGGCAGGTGATGACAGGTGATGACAGGTGGCGTGTGCCAGGTTGGTTCAAACCATCGGTATGGGGGAGACTCTGTTTTTTTAGGATAATTAAATTGAAAAGCCTATTGAATATAAAATTTAGTTCATGAACTTACACTTATATTTTATTGAATATTTGTTAAATAACAATTTTTCAAGGATTTTTGAATGGATGCTAATTTTAAATATATATAAAAAAAAATCTCAAGTACCCCCTGGAGTACCTTCAAGTACCCCCAGGGGTACGCGTACCCCCATTTGAGAATCACTGATCTAGACCATGTTCATCAGCACACAGTGCAAAAGGGAATGGCCGGGACACATTTGATCTTCCACATTCAGATACATGCAGATAGAAATGGCTGATGCATTTGAATCAGAAAGGATGTAACTTCTCTTTAAATCCCTGGCTGGGAAATCTAAGACCTTGGATCCAGAGCAAAGTGTTGGAGCATCTGTGCCGCTGTAATTTGTCTGCAGAGATGTTGGCAGCAACAGAACACACCTTGTCCTTCCTCTGCAAGATGTTCTACATTTCAGCCGCCTGGTTACTGGCAAAACAATTCATTTCAATTCAGGATATTTGGTTTCGGACTATTAACTAGCATCTGTGTTGGAGCTTAAATGTTACAGTAGTAGTGATTAGGGAGCAGTAGCAAAGACACACATTTTAAACTTTACTATTGCCCTATGCATATAAGCAAAAATCGCCACCACAAAAAACATAGGACAGAAATATTATACACATTTGACACATGTGGCAGCTATAGTTTTAAAGGAATATCAGATATGGTAGCATGTAACCACAGTATTTTATTACCAACTGGATCCTGTTGTTTAGTAAAGCAAATGCATTTAATCATAATTTTACTTTAAATTCCTCTATTTGCAACTGCTTATTATAAAATCACATTCAGAAGACAAGTGAGAAGTTATTTCAGTACTCTGGCTGGTACCTCTGCATCATCACGATGATCAGAGCAGACTGTCTTATAGAGACAGGAACTAAACCCAAGAGACAGAGGCGCTGCAGCAATGGGCAGTATGAGGAAACCTTTTTATGTAATGACCCAAATCAAAATTATAAACCTGAATAAGAGCATTACATGTGTCATCTAAAGCAACAATAGCAAACATTTGATTTGCTCTCTGCACGCACATGCAAGGGACGCTCCTGCCTTTATTGTCTGATACTGTTTTGTTGCTTTTAATATAATAGGAATCATTATCAATCTCCTTTGCACAGTTCACACTGTAGATATGTTTAATAAAAAAGCTATTCATTTGCGTTAAATCCTGGGGAAAAAAGTCTGAAATTTGTTGTCAGTTGGATTTCAATAACGCTTTAAACCGAAACCCCTCAAAACCGATTCTGTATTATTTATGCAAACAATTATGTCAACATCTTATCAGTGAAAGTCTTACCTTTTTCTCTTTACCCACGATTCTCCACAGCAGCATGAATGATTGCTCACTGTGTGATTTGAAGCAAGATACAGTTCTTCAGACTAAAGAACTCTCACAGCCGTATTCAGGCGTTGATGGCATTACTTGCTGAGACAGCAAACATATTATGCCTGGCTTCCCCTTCTGATGATGCAGAAGGAGCTGTTTGAGTGGAACCTGGAAGTCGGCTCCCCATTAGAACTGCTGCTGGGTGTTTTAAGATTGAAGCCGAGCCTTATCAGGGAATTGGCCCATTGTTTCCCCTCTTGAAAGCCGTCAGCCCGGGCTTGCAAAAATTATTCATGCCACTCCGTCACACTGACAGGACCTCAGAGAATATCACTCTTACTGCCACCCCACTACCTCCAGCACAGCATGCCGAGCAGCAAGTAGCTACACATGTTGCTCTTATGAAGCATAGCTGACAAAGGCAACAAGGACACTTAACTGACACATTTTATAAAATGTGTCAGTCCGAGGGGCAATCACACCTGAAAGCCACTTCTCCTTCAAAAACCTTGAGATATTCACAGCTAGAAAAACAGAAACAAACATCCAGACTAAATAAACTGAGAAGCCCCATACAGGAAACAGGGTACTGGGGAAGATGAGTCACTGAAAAACATCATCTGCACAACATTTAACATTTAAATATTTCAAATGGAGAACAGGGAACCAAACGAAGTGGAAAACTAGAGCATGATAGACGACGGAGGTAAAAATCCTAGCAGCAAGCTCAGCAGAAAAGTAGTTTCAAGGATAAGTGTATGATATGGTTAATAAAATAAATGTATGCATAAGTGAATTAAGATCAGAAGCAGCGAAGCCCCTCGGATTAGAAAAAACAAAACAAACAAACTTTTCTCAGTTTCTATCATGTGCTAGTATGATTTTACAAATCATCTCCTTGAGCATAAGTCTTTGCTACTGATAGCTCGGGACTTTCATTCCCCCCGTGTCTGTGACAAGATTAGGCTATCTCTCCTTGTGCACATGGATGACTGACTCCTTGGGGCCGGTCGCATCAGTCTTTCACCCCCCCCCTCATCCCAAGGCAGAAAACATTTATATTTTCAACAGGATTAGGTCTCACCACAGGCCACCTGACAGGCGAAAGCATCACCCGCGTGGCACACGCCCCCCCCAGGCACACGGCAGAACATATCCTTGCCTCGGTGACTAACAGGGATCCCGGGGAGCGTACCTTACAGTGGCATCCACAGTGGGTAACCCGCTTCTAACTTCTTTACAGCATCTTAGAACCACCCTGCTGCATACATTAACCCCATCTATCCAGCTGTAAACAAATGAATGGATGGGACAGAAAAGTGTTCACCGTGTTTTTGCTGAGTTAACAAACAACACGTAACTTCAGATGATCAACTGGTTCAATATCCCACATTTTAAACCTCCGACTAATAAGGCAGACAGATATAAACAAACAAATAAAAAAAGGTTATGATTGGCAGCTATAAGTAGGTTCCAAA
Organism: Platichthys flesus; assembly: GCF_949316205.1. Lineage (NCBI taxonomy): Eukaryota > Metazoa > Chordata > Actinopteri > Pleuronectiformes > Pleuronectidae > Platichthys > Platichthys flesus. The sequence continues at coordinate 21,132,707 of NC_084950.1, read as the reverse complement.
ATATTGGTACACTCATGGTGTTCATTAATTCAGTAGTCAGCCCTTTAGCAGCTTCTCTTATCTTCATTTGAGGATAAACTTTCAGTCAGTGTGTTTTGTATTATTCCAATAGATTCCCTTAATCTGGTCTCTGTAATCCGTGACTAAAAATCCCTCAAACAAGGGATTTAAAATAGATACAGTAAAAAATAACACTTTTAATATGAATATTTTATTCAAATATATTGCAAGACCTAAAAAATCAGAGCAGGATATGGAATTGTGAAGCTTTAACTTAAAAGTTGACAGTTTAAACACACAGTAACTTCATAGAGTCTGTAAGTAAGACGCTCCCGACCTGCACTATTAAGGACTGGAGAAAAGTCACCCACAGCTGAAGGAGGAAGTGTTCATACTGATTCAACAGGCTTTCACACCTGCTTTGGTCCGAACCTGAAGACTCTTCAGTTAAGTCCAAACCAAAATACCAGTTCAATTTAGTCCAACAAAAATGTGATGTGTGGAAAGTTTGGATTTATGGACCAACAGCAGGAAGTTGAGAAGGTTTGACAGTAAGAGAAGTGAAAGAGTGCTTCTAGTCTCTTTAGATGATATCAATTTGCTGTAATTAATATGATATTACCATGGCAACGAAATTAACAAAGTAATTATTCATTGCCTCCAATCAAACCGAAAGAATATTTAGGGTTAGGGTTAACCCTTTTTTCTATGCATTTAATCAAAAAGTTAGAGTAGACACAGCCCAGGTAGGCGATAAACAAGAGGACATATATCTGTCAAAATTCCTTAGTCTGCGCCCTAAATTACAACATGAAACCAAAACTAAGTGGATTGAATGCTTGATCAATGTAACAAAGAAATGGACTTATCCAGACTTTGTATGCTTGTTTAAATGATAAACATTCTCTTACCCAAAGATAATCAGCTGTAGCTGGATTAATCTACAGGCAAGTTCATAAATATGAAATGCCCGTATGTACAATAGAATAAGTAATCAGTTTTCCCCTGATTCCAACTCAAATCTATATGCACAATCTCCATAAACATGACCAGTCTAGTGAGTACACATAGTGAAATCATCCGTCTTTAGAACCACAACAATTCAACAACTAGAAACCATTTAAAAACTAGCTGAAATGAAAGTAAAAATTTACATGGATTACTTTTTTCAATTATTTTTACTTTAATCGGAATATTTAGGAATAATAAATGTGTTTCTGCTTCGTTTCAGACAGTGACAAATCTGTAGCCCATAACGTTGCATAGCATGAGGACTGGAATCGGTTAAAAAAAGGTCATTAATGAATGTATTATCTTGTAAATTTCTCTCTTTTTAATTGTGGACACTCATTTATCTTTACTAAACAATACAACATTAAATATTGCACATTTATGTCACGGTATTAAACCAAATGAGAAAGACAAATGTTTTTATTTTGAAGCCAACTGCCTTTCCTATGTTCCACAGTAACCAGAGGGAAACCGAGTGTTTCTCAAACCAATCAATATTACATTCTCTTTGTACTCCCTCCTACTCCCTCTCCTCAAAAAGTTAAATAAATATATAAATGAATAAATAAACATCAAATCCCGAGCTTTATTTGTGTCCTGGAGGTCACGGCAGTGCTGAAATATAAGCAAAGTAAATCGAAGACCCTCTGTGCTGATGGTTTCAGGAAGCCTAACACACTTCTCTGGTAGACCAGTATTTTCATTCCATCATATTATCCTAAGACGATGCCTGTAGTGTGATGTGATTAATATAATTTCACTACAAGAGTAGGGAGAAGAAGCTCAGGGCTAAAGTGCCAAGTGAAGCACCTCTCCGACATCGCAGGTTAATAAAAGAACACACTCAACCTTGACATCCTGTATTTTGGCCTCATATTCTTCCTCAGCCAGTTTCTAAAGACTAAATACTGTTAAATGACATGATGCATTGAAATACATCATTGAAACACAAGTTTGAATGTCAACCTATTTTAATGCACAGCAACTTGATTAATCGAAGAACTAACGATTATGTATCTTAATTTTGGTTCCACTCCTATTATACATGATCCTCATATTCAGAACCCAGGAAACATATGGAGACAGGAGACAGTAAGATGTTCTTGGCAGATGTTTCACCTGCTCTGCAACAGAATTATCGCAAAAAAAAACTAAAAACAGACAGAACGTGTTGAGCATAGCCTACGCTCTTGGTCTTATATGAATTAAACTGGAATTAGAGTCGTGAGTCTGCTTGTGCACCTTCCAGCATTTTTTTTTTCTGCATTTCAAATCTAATGTGCTCGAGAGCAGAGCAACAACCACAACAGAAATGTGTCACGGATCTAACTCTGTCTGTCTGCATTGTTTGCAAGCTAGAGCTGGAAAGGATGCAACACATTTTCCTGCACGAGGGTCAAGCACCACACAACATGTTAAAATTCATCTATGTGAGGATAAGATGATCTCATTTACAATTTAAGTTTATGAAAACTAAGCAAAACTAAGGAAGATTGATTACAAAAACAAAATGATCTTTCCAGAATGTACTTCATAGGAAATCTCAAGCATTTATCATATAATATAAAAGAGAAAGTCAGTTATCCAAGTATTGCAGACCCAATATACCTGAATTTACCGGATGTTGACCTAGAACTCTTTAAACCTAAATAAACTGGTTAGATTATCAAAAATGTATTTTTTTCTAATAAGCCATAAAATGATCTACATTCTTACACGTCTTATGATCCCTATAAAACTCCTCTGCTGTGATTGGTCTTTATGTCAACAACAGCAACAAAGTTTAAAGAGCCACATATGCTTATATATTGAATGTCATTTCATTGTGACTTTAAGAGTTTTAAATATTCATGTTTGTTCCCTCTCATGTGGTGGTCTCAGAGTTTTGCATTTCATTGACTCTTTCAAAGGAACAGTGTGACCGGCTGACATCAGCTAAAAACAGCACACGCTCTATAATGTCCCGTTGATATGTGCAGCTGATATATGTTGGGGAGAGCGTGGCCTAGGGGATAGAGTGGGTGCTCTGCAACAAGAAGGTCGCCGGTCCGAATCCCACTCTATCCCATCTGCATGCCTAAGTGTCCTTGGCAAGATACTGAACCCCTAGATGGCCCCTCATAAAATGATGAGTGTTCTAAAAATGTAAGTCGCTTTGGATAAAAGCGTCAGCTAAATGAAATGACATGTAATGTATATATATATATATATAATACAAGTTAGTTTCGGCAGGCCAAACTAACATTATTAAAGGCTAAACTCACTCTCATTCAGACTTGTTTGGCAGCTTGCTAATGCTGCTTAGTCCATCATGTAGCCTTGTTTCCCAGTGCTGGCAATGGTTGACGAGATAAATACGTATTAATGTTAATGTATCATAAAAACGTAGGTATGCATTTTTCCTATATCATGTTGAGTTTTTTTGTGGTAAGCATACATAATGAAAGGGACAAAGCTTCGAGGCATCTGGGTCAGCCCTGGTATTTCCACAGACTTGGAGTCAAACTCCAGCACCTGTGTTGTTGAATCTGTTCTTCTCCTCTGACCTTAATGACGATCCCTTTTTTGAATATGCCTGTATATTTTAAATTATAATGCACTGTCAGAAGTGCACAACTATAAAGGTGATCCAGGGTTAAATGATTCCACAGGATTTGCATTTCTGTTTTGGTTATCAAATTTCTCAAGGTCACATGAGCGTAGGTTATTCTCATTAAGAGAAAACAACATTTTACAAATGTAATTGAGGTTCTATCATTGAAGGTATTTTTCACAGCAAGTGTTTGCTACAGATTGAACAAAGTGAAGGGCTTTGACCCTTTTGGCTCATTTATGATGTTAAAGCACAGCATGACCAAGAGTAGGACCTATACTCGTTGATAAGTAGTTTATCTCGAATATAAAAGCTAAATCACAATCAAGTCTGTTTATTTTCTGTCAAGAAGGATCTCTGCACAAGTCATGTCCGTGCATCACCACAGGGATGCAGTGAAATTGAGTGTTGTGTCGTTCTACATCAGCCAAAGATGCCACCTGTTTGCCTCCTTCCATTTGTCATGATTTATCTTGAGTTCAAGCTCCAATCTTGAATAGTCATGCTCATAGTCAATTCCTTTTCTGAGCTTATGCATGTCAGACACATGCAGTGCAGCAAAGTGCTGCATGATCAGCTGTCAGTCACCAGAACTGGAGGTCCCCGTTGGGGTTCATGTTGTGCTGATGGTGCAGAGTGATACTCACTTAAAGTGTCTAAGGAATGAGTTACTTGTCAGTCTGTATGATGGACTGGTCCCATTGGTCCCTTTAAACCAGGAACAGAAAACGAACAAGAAATAGTGACATTGCCCTCAACCTAAAAGAGGTAAAATCAAGAATCCCTCAATGGTCACCTGTCTGTGACAGTAATATTATCATGGCCTTAAATGTATATCAGTAAAGCTGTAGTTTCTATTAAAAGATTCTGCATGTAAGTATACAGAATCTGTAGGCGATGGAGAAGATGTTGGGGCTGGCAGCCTTCTTGTTTCTGTTTCTAGTTTGTGTTTTGTTTGAGCAGACTTCAGTTGCCTGCAGATAAACAGTCCGTGTGGAGACCAAGAGAGGTGGAGAACATTGACTGCAATTCATCCGCTTTTTCAATATATCTGCATTAATATGCAGATAGCTGTTAATAGAGATGAGCCAAATGCCATCTAGAAAAAACATGTCAGTGTTTGTGCTCGACTCGGACTCTAAACAGTGTAAAGAGAACACACACACACACACACACACACACACACACACACACACACAGTTAACCTCCGATGAGGGTATAGAAAACCAGACATGCAACAGTAATTACTTGCTACAAGAGTTTTCATGGCGCCCTTGTTTTAATGGTTCATGATTCGTGCACCTCCCCTCCCCCCTCTCTCTCAATTTGAATGACTTAATTTAAAAGCATACCACAACAAACATAATTATGGAAACCTAGAGCAAAGTCTTTGTCGTAACGTGGAAGGATGCGGCGAAGCTCCGTCTGTAATTGAAAGGCAGCAGTTTAAATGGGGCAGATAAGGGAGGTGTCCTGGGAGCGTAGCCGGTAATCAACTGATGAACCATTAATTAATTACTCATTTGTGAGGAGCAATCTACAAAAATTGGAATTCTGGTCTTTCTCTGTTTAAATATGAGTTGTGCCTCTCCAAGGTTTTACCCTGCAAAGGATCCAGTGGTGCTTAAAGATATTAATTTATGTTTTGGTCATTTGAGGGCACAATGAAAAATCGGCGCTCCGTCTCGATTCCCCATTTACACCACTCCATACCAATTTCTAGATAATCCATCAAATAATTTGCTGCACACAAGCAAATTAATCTTCACTGTATAATTAGAATATCATTAAGAAGCTGTGTACTCCTGAAAATGATGCCTAAGTGATTTCATGAATCATTTGGTCCGAGATGTTATGAAAAAACAGATGTTATATAGAATTCAATGCTTCTCTCAGCAAAGAAAAGTTTATCTTTGCTAATAAACGTTGGCACAGGGATTTCTTGGTTCATGAGACACTATACAAGATTGGCTCAAGCTATTATTTTCAATTTAATCCAACAGAAAACAAAAATAAATCATATAGAAAACAATATGTCACAGTATCTCATACCCTTCCATCTATTATAAACGTCCATTTATGTCTAATGAGTTTTAATCAGCAACAACAAAATCACCTTGAAATGCCATGAGATACACACAGCATGCATTCAGGACATTGTAAATACAGGTTTATACTAATTGCAACATTTTTTGTATCTTATTCATTCTGCACTAAAGACAAATAGATCATAAATTGCCTTTAACCAATACCCAATACATAATTACTGACATTTCACCGGTCAATAAAATATCCAAATGTGACTTTCAAAGAGTTTGCTGCAACTAAATGAGTCACTCTCTGCATATTTAACAACAAGACAACTTTTGCAACTGTATTAAACTCGTATTGCATTTTTCACAGTGCATTTTTAATCAAGTTCCTGAGAGCTCGTCTCAACATTTTTCAGTCATTTTCCAAATGAATGTCTGTCTCATAACAAGACCCTCACTTACTGTAAAAGCAATCTTGGATGGCTGTCTGTCTGTCGAGACACATTTATAGCATTGAGAAAAGTTCACTGAAAGGATTAAGTTGTCAAACTATTTTACCTTCTAAGCATATTTCAAGGTAAGCATCCATTCAGTACTCATAAAAGCACGAGCGACTCTTTGATGACCGAGTCGTTTTACTCCGTGAGGGGTTAGTCCGATAAAATCGCAGAGAACTACAATGGCAGCTTTAATAAGGTAAACAGTTTATGGACACAGTGCCCCTGTTAGGGTTAGATCAACAACGACTGGACTGGGTAAAATAAAAGTACTGACACAGGGACAGTGTCAGCTTTTCAATCAAAATGAAGGCAGTAAAAAGAAATTGGATGATTTAAACTTTAAAACTCCTCCTGAGGAAATACAGTAGATTAAGCTATCCCATACAGTTCAGGCTGTATATCTCTGTGACAGACTCTGACAGCCATCCATTCCATTAATCAATGGGGATGTGGTGGGAAATGAGCTAAGAGGAATAACCAGCCTTGGAAAAATTTACAACGTGGAGGTAAATGATTGCACATTTAAATCGCTTCATATATCAACTCATCTATACATATCCACTAGATACACACTAACACCCAGAATGTTTTGGTGTGAGCATCTCAAGAGAAGATCCATGCATAGTTCATTTCGACCTGTGGGCTCGCAGCCCAGCCTGTGTTTTGTTAAAGACCTGAGGAAGTGCACTGTTGAATTTGGTTGAAATTGGGAGACATGATACGTTTAACATTAACAGAGCCTAGACAGGCAAACAGGGCCTTGCAGTCAGTGAGGGTGTGACTCAACAGTCAGTCTGTGGACCGAGTTAAACATGTCTTCTTCTACATCTTCGGGTAAAATACAGCATTGGCCGAAAACTAGAGGCTCCGAGGTCAAATATGTCCCGTCAGAGCATTTTGATCATTTGATTATTTAAGTGACAGACACAGACATTCATGGGTGCTGATCTCCCTCCTGGCAACAATGTCGAAAGGATCAGCAATTTCTCTTTAAAGTAAAAGCTTAATGTTCATTTTTCTGTTAACCAAGCAGAACTACAGAGGTTTTATTTTGAAAAGCTGTGACCTGGGGTTTGGAGATAATGTAGGTTTCTTTAAAGACCACTCAAATGGTCAACATGAAACATATGAAACAGTAATACAAGTTCAGTTGATCCCTCAAACTTAAATATAAACGACACTTGATCATAGCTCCCTTTTCACTTTTGCAGTTTAAAAAAAACAGCAAACCAGTATAACCACAGGTGAAGCAGACACTGCATTAGTCATAAACAAATTAGTTATCACTATCAATCAATGCACTTGCTCTTTTTTTTTTTTTTTTTTTGAACATTGTTTTTTTATTTATTTCCAATACAAAACACAAAACAATACAAAACACACTGACACATACCTCACAAGTTGCACAATGAAATGCAGGTGAACTTCACTGCATACACATACATACAAAAAAAAAAAAAAAATAAATAAACACGCACACAAACTTACATATCCACGTAAAATAACAATAATAAATAAAATAAAAAATAAAATAAGAATCACACTCGATATCCCTACAGATAGATATAATCTACCGTTGCCTGAGAAAGTCCATTAAGGGTGCCCACACCTCTTCAAATTCCTGTGCTTTACCCTTGATTACATAGGTTATCTTTTCTAATGTAACATACATTGCCATCTCTCTAATCCAAGATTGTGTAGAAGATACTTCAGTCTCTCTCCAAGATAAAGCAACCATCCTCCTGGCCTGCAGGAGGCCAAAGTTGATCAGAGTCTTACGATTAGAGTTGACAGTGAAGCAATCTGGGTATATCCCTAAAATACAAAGTTTTGCTACGCAGGGTATCTGAATACCTGTGATTTTACTTAGAGTTTGAACAACCATTTTCCAAAAAGCTACCAGTTTAGGACATTCCCATACACAATGGATCAAGGTACCTTTCTCAGTCGAACATTTCACACAAGTATCTGGAATGCCAGGGGACCATTTATTAAATCTCTCAGGGGTTATGTATGTCCTCATTAACCACTTGTGTTGTAGAAGTTTCATGTGAGTATTAATGGTTTGTGTTTGAGCTTTTATACAAGCTGTCGCCCACTCAGCTTCTTCGATATCTTCCTTAATATCTAAACTCCATGCCCTCCTTTTGTCATGACTAGATTCCTCATCATGTGAGACAAGTACTGTATATAATATAGAGATTTGGCGTTTCCCATTCATGTGTTTTAACACAATATCCTCAAGGCAGGACAGCGGCGGTTCTTTTGTGTTCTGATGACACTTTGATGAAATGAAGTGCTTCAATTGTAAGTATTTAAAAAAGTGTTTCTTTGGAATTGAATATTTCAAACAAAGGTCGTTAAATGTTAGTAAAGCGCCCTGAACATATAAGTCTCCAATTTTTTGCACCCCCCTGAAAACCTGAAAACCACCATCTGCCCGGCCAGGAGTGAACTGCGCATTACTCCAAATAGGTGAAAATTGAGAGATGGGAGGTGTATCACCAACATGTCTATGAGCTTTGAACCATAAATCAAAAGAGATTTAAGGAAGGGATTTGTAGTTTTTTTCTTTAAAGTTTTAAAGTCTGCTGAATATAAAAATAGGCTTAGTGGGAGCTTAGATATTGATGCTTGCTCAATATGAACCCATGCTGGAGGGGAATGTGTGACAAAATAAAACATAACACTGCGTAGCTGAGCGGCCCAGTAATACTACTGTAAGGTGGGCATCTGTAATCCACCCCTATCATATGGCAAATACAGTAATCTGAGTCTTAATCTAGGTTTTCGGTTGTTCTAGATAGACCTACAGAATGCATTATTAATTTCTTTGAAAAAAGATTTTGGCAGTGGCATTGGAAGTGATTGAAACAAATATAAGAATTTCTGCAAGATAGTAATTTTAATTATGTTGATCCGGCCAATCAATGATATTGGCAATGTTGTCCATTTTTCAAGTAAATCTTGTATCTCTCTCATCAACGGGTCATAGTTTGCCTGAACCACTGTATTAATTTGGGGGGTAATCTTAATTCCGAGATAGGAAAAGCCTTCCCTCGCATTAGAAAAAGGTGTTGTTATAACTGGATTAGTTCTTTCATGTCTATTCAGGAAAAGTATAGAAGATTTTGCATTATTGATACTGTATCCAGAGAACTGACCGAATATATTAATTAAATGTAATAATGTCTGGACACTGTTTGATAAGTTTGACAGAAAGACAATCACATCATCTGCATATAACGATATACTATGTTCATGATCACCGATTGTTATTCCTGATAAATTGGCTTCATCTCTAATGGACATGGCTAAAGGCTCAATGGCCAAAATAAACAATAGTGGGGAGAGAGGACAGCCCTGACGAGTTGACCTCTCTAGCGTTATGGGTTTGATAAGTTGTTATTCGTCATTACTCGTGCTGTAGGGTTGGTATATAATAATTCTATCCATTTCAAAAACTTTCCCCCAAGTCCATATCTTGGTAACAAATTGAACAAATAATGCCACTCAATTCTATCAAACGCTTGTCTAGCATCTAGAGATAACAGCGCTGTATCCCTGGTATTATTTTTAGAGTGGATTATGTTGAGAACCCTTCTTATGTTATGAAATCCCTGACGAGTCTGTACGAACCCATTCTGATCACTGTGCACCAAAAAAGGGATATGTTGATCTAGCCATTTAGCCAGAACTTTACACAATATTTTGATGTCCACTCCCATAAGACTAATAGGTCTGTATGAGGAACAATCAGTGGGTATTTTCCAAGGTTTCAAAATAAGGATTATTGTAGCGAGTCTTAAAGTTGGTGGTAATATACCATTATTAAATGACTCGTTAAACATATCCAAAAGTGGGGTCAACAACTGCTTCTGGAAGGTTTTATAGAACTCTATTGGTAGGCCATCAGGCCCTGGAGCTTTGCCTGAGTTAATACTTTTAGTGGCCTGCAATAGCTCTTCCATTGTTATGTCCTTATCCAGGTCCTCTTTAACCTCTGCAGTGAGCGTTTTAAACTGAAGCTGATTAAGAAAAGTATCTCTATAAGCGGGCGTGGGGGAGCATTCTGACTTGTACAGTGATTGATAGAATTCCTTAAATGTATTATTAATATCTTGAGGATCGTTTGATATTTCCCCTGATTGAACAGTTATGCCATTTATGGCTCTTTCAGATTGTATTTTTTTAATTCTCCAAGCTAACAGTTTGCCGGCCTTTTCCCCCTGGTCATAAAAGGCTTGATTCAACCAGAGTAAGCTTTTTGCTGCTTTATCAGATGTTATTTTATTGTATTCCGTTCTTAAAATTAGTAACCGTTTTTGTTTTTCAGGATCATCTTTATTATTTATATATATTTTCAAAGACTTTATTTGCTTCTCTAATTCATTAAGGTCTGCTTTTTGTTTCTTGTTTTTAGTACTAGTAAAACTATTTATTTGCGTCTAATATACGCCTTGAAGGCTTCCCATCTTATGCATGCGTTTGTTTGGTTAGTGTTAGTCTGAAAGTAGACGTCAATCTTAACTTCTAGATATTTAAAAAATTCAGGATTTTTAAGCCACCTTATTTGTAGACGCCAGTTAGGGGGCGATTTTTGAAGTTTCTCCAATTGAACAGACATAGAAATGGGGGAGTGATCACTAATGACTATACAGTCATACCAACAATTCTTAATTTTGGATACCAGTTCTTGTGATACTAAAAAATAATCAATGCGAGACCTGGACTTATGTATTCCTGAATAGCATGAGTATTCCAAATTATCTGGGTTAAGTTTTCTCCAGATTTCAGATAGGTTTAAGTCCGTGATATATTGTAAAATTGTTTTTCTAGATTGTTTTTTGTGGGGATCACTTTTTGTAGAGCGGTCTACCGACGGGTTCAAAGTGCAATTGAAATCCCCACCAATAATGTTCAGGCCATACAATGAAGACAAGGTTAAGAAGAAGTTATCAAAAAATTTAGGGTTGTCCTCATTAGGGCCATATATGCTGACCAAATTCAATGCGAGAGACATGATCCCACCCTGGGCGATTACAAACCTCCCTTGGGGGTCCCGAATTATATTAGTAAGTTGAAAAGGAATTGTTTTGTGGATAAGAATTAGTACCCCCCTAGCGCAATTGTTATATGTGGCATGTATAACTTGACCAGGCCACCTACGTTGTACCTGTTTAATTTCAGTAACTGTTATATGAATTTCCTGAAGAAAAATTATCTTAGAATGTAGGTTTTTAAGTCTGTTCATTACCTGTTTCAGTTTAGTTAGCTTATTGAGTCCCCTGACATTCCAGCTTGTAAACCTTAAATCAGACAGTTTTGAACTTTCCATGTTGTTACAACTAATGCAGTGAGATACATGACCATGTTGAGTGTGACAGAAAATAAAATAAAATAAATGAAAATAATAACAACTGAACTAAACATATAAAAACACCTTTGAAATCCCGCCCCCCCTCCCCCTACTTAAACTAAACGATGTAAGGACAAGAACCATTCCACACTAATTAGGAGTGGTTTAACTGTAGGCACTTCCCTCAGGCAGCCCACATACTCCCCCCCCCCCCCCCCCCCAGCTCTGCACCCCGAACATTCAAACACTTACTGTCCTAGAATGATAAATATGAAGCATAATATTATAAACGCTTCTTGGTTTGACTGCCTCAGCAGCCTGAGTCAAATAAACGAGCACATCAGCCTATAATAGGTGCATAAAATAAAGTGTCCACCAAATATGGTAGTAGTAGCTCTGCAAATAATTAAAATAAATTAGAAAGTACAAAATGTATATAAAAATAACTTAACGGAACCTGTAATAAGCTACAGTGCACCTATATTGTCCATATCAGACCTTTTGTAATTACCTATACTCCTCGGCGTTTAGAAGTTTAGGAGTTGGGGAAAAGTTCTCAGCTTCTTCTGGTGTGGAGAAATGGATGATCTTTCCATTATGTAGAGCCCTCATCTTGCAAGGCCGTAGGGTGAATCCCCGAAAAGTTCCAGCTTCAATGAACATTTTCCTAGCTGCATTAAATGGGATCCGTGCTTTCATGGTTTCTGCTGATACATCTTGAGCAAAGAAGATTTTGTGACCATCCTGAGTGAGCGAGCGTTGTTTGGATGTGTTGAGGACAAACTCACGGTGTTGAAATCGTAGGAAACGAATGATTACAGCTCTATTCTGATCCGGCCTTGGTCTTGCCAGAGTGCGGTGCGCTCTCTCCAAGGTGAGCGACTTGGCGCCTTCGAGTCCCAACCAGACCGGCAACATGTGCTGGATGTAATCAATCATGGGCTGGGTCTTTTCAGCATTTTCGGGGAGCCCTACCAGCCTTAAGTTCTTCCTCCGGGCACGATTTTCCAGATCTTCCGTCTTGGACTCCAAATAGGCGATGCGTTTAACGGCGTCAGTCACCTCCTTTTTCACACTCTGCAGGCCGTCTTCGGTGTCTCCTATGCGCCCTTCGGCCTCCGCGAGCCGCTTAGCATTGGTGGTGATATCTTGTTGGAGGTCCGCAAAACTCTTTTGCACAGCATCGACAGAGCTATTCATCACAGCTATGCGTCTCTCCACGTTATCGAGTTTTGCCCCGAAGCCATCAAGGGTGCTTATCTTGCTGTTAATCGCGGTGACAGTGTTGCGAAGTGACTGTAGCTCTTTTAGCACCTCAGCTAGGTCACTCCGTGGGCTGCTCGGCTCGTCAGCAACATCGGTTACCGGAGTAGCTTTGGTTTTCTGAGAGCCACGGGATCTGGAGCTGCTCTCGCAGTCTTTAAGCGTTGTTTGTTTGGACATCTTTTAGAAGTAATTAGAAGCGTTAATAACTAGGACTTTGTAAACTTTTAGCAGAGCTGCGAGGAGACCCCGTTCTAAGCTGCCATCTTGGTCCGCGGCTCCACAGCGCCCCAATGCACTTCCTCTTAAGCGTATGTCTCCGCATGCGATAGGAGGCTGTCTCATGATTCAATGGCAGCATTATAAATCCTAATATTACCTGGCCTGACTGCAGCAGGAGAAGAACACCACCATGACGGATGCTGTACTGTATCCGCTGGCCAGATGTTCCTGTGACGTTACAGGAAACACACCGGCTCTCACCTTGAACCATCCTCATCAAAGAGGTCGTCAAAATACATAATTTTCTGCTGACTCAGTATCACGACTGCTATACGACTTCATTCGCCAATGCAACTGGCGTCCGGGCCTCTGTTTACCCCTCTGCAGAAAGATTGCCAGTCAATTGAAAATCAACATTGTGATCTTTTTCTTCTGTGCAAACAATGGCTATTATTGCAGTGGCTCAATAAACCCTCCTTTCCCCTTTATTAATTATTTCATGGTGACAACCTCGTCCCGAGACATTTTTACTTTTAGTGTTCCCTCACTGATGCTTAGGAAAAGATTTATATTGGTGCTGCAACCTGATACCATATTCACCACATGGCACCGAAAGCAAAATTGCAAACATTATACTCAGAGACATTTAATTCTCAAATGGATTGTGGAGGGGTCAAAGGAAAAGAAAGTATAAAAGAGGCAAATTCTGGAGCAGCAGATGGTTGGAATGACTCAAGAGTTTGGTGTGAAACAACTTGAGATTTAGTGCATGACTAACAACAACGCAGCCAAAAGCACTTGAGCTTATTGCATAAGCTTAAATGAGATAAAGTGCATTGGAGTGGCATTTCAGGGTCTGGAGATTAACAGCAAATTTTAATTTGTGTTTCTTGAAGGCGTCCAACTCCTGACTGACTGGCTGGGGCTCAGAAACAATTTGAATAATTTGTAGGCAGATAAATTATGAGACATTTTAATACAGTCACCTACTAAGTGGCTGGAATATGGAATTTGTTTCCTGTTTTTAATTTAAGACGAGCCAGGGAAACTTTAGACTTTGCTAAAAAGCATGTCAGATGCCTTGATTAAATGCTTTAGAGAAAGAAATATGCATTTTAATCATGATTGTGCAGTTTTAACTGTATGGCTGTTATACCCAAGTCTATAGTGTAAAGTGCTTGTATAGTACTAAAGCTTTACTATAAGTACTACATGTTATTGTCAGAAGTTCTATACGTTATTAGTGAAGTGGAATAGTTCAGCATGTGATCTTTAACTAGTATAAGTATTTATAATCAAATCTACAAACTGGAGATGATATTCAGATCATTCACGTATGTGTAAGAAAAAATAGAAATAACCTAAAGAAAAAATCATGGTATCCGAGCTTTGGTAAAAACCTTTCATCTGTTAAAACATTACTTAGCTCACTAAAGTGATCAAATACTGATGCAGTGAAATGTAAAATGTTTCCCCTTGAAGTGGCATAGGAATGAATGTACAAGTACCTCAAACTACACTGTACTGCACACTACCTGAGTGAATGTACCAAGTGACGTCCCACAACCGCTATGAACTGTCATTAAGCTGCTTTCAAAATTTTAAATAGTTTTTCACTTGATAATATTTCAATCAATCAATCATAATTTCAAAGGCTCAGTGTATTATTCTTAAACTTTATCACAAATTACAATTCGTTTTTTTAATGGTAGGACTGTGCTTATGTGCATATTGTATTGAATACACAACTGTTAGTTTCTATGTGCCTCAAATGTTCGCTAACACTGTGTGAAACTTCACTTTTTGTATTTGTTATGAAAAAGATAATCTGCTTTTAAATGACTTAAATTTAAAAAAAATATGATCATATCCCTCATGGGGTTTACATGGGTTCCTAAGATCTGATCTCTGTGCAGTACACAGGAAGACCCCTGAGATTTCCTCCTCCCATCTCAATAGCCTTATCTGTGATGTGCAACTGATGAGCTCCTGAAAGACTCTGTGGGGTTTCGCCCATATGGATCAACTGAGAGGAGGATGGGGAGCTCGGTCCCTTTCTCTCTCACTGGGAGATAAGCGCTGTCTGTCAGCTTGATTGACGTATTGAAGAAGGGTGGCCTCGGTCATTGTGGGGAGGACTTGACTTCTGGATGGCTTTCCCAGCAGTTCACAGGAATGGATTCTGATATAAGCCATCTATACAAACACACACACACACACCATGAATATGTATAATTGTTTTGCTGCATTCTTAAAATAAGACCTGTAAATTGATGGATTTTACCCTGGACCACAATATAATGATTCAAGATCCAGGGTGCATGTCTGGCATTATTGATCGCAGTGGAGGTAAACAACATAGAAGTATTATGTGTCTTTAATTTAAAAAGGTGACTCATCTCATTAGTTTTAATTAGATGTCAGTTATTATGGATTCTATACCCCTTTGGCATCACTTAGGCCGCTTTCAGACATAGAATTACGGAGACCGACCAGACTTTCTCCACAAGGGGGGTATGTGAGAATGCAAATATCCGAGTGATAGCATCCACTGTTTCAACCTTCTTTCTCCATCTGGCCTCCTACAAGAAAGTCCAGAGAAAGTCCGGAGGAGCTGACGTGAGAACACAGCAGAAGACTCAATGTGAGCAAGTGGGTGGGCTGATGACGTTTCTATCGTGCAAATTGAGAAAAAAAAAGGACAGAAATATCTTTGGTTGAAAAAGCGGAGCCATACGAGACACCGACAGAGACGTCAAGAGAGTTTGTGGTGATAGGAGATGAAGCCCTGTGTCAATGTGCTGTGAACAAAAAATCCAAAGCAGATATAAACGTCCCATGCTGCCTCCGCCTGCTGCGTCACCCCCTCACCTGCATCCTCCGGAGAATTCATTGTTGTTATGGTGAACGTGTCTTAGTGGAGAATCTCCCGCTGCGTTGTTCATGTGTGAAAGGCAAACTCTGGATCAAGTCCAGCCCTACCTCTCCAGGGGGGTGATGTTTGAAATGGTTTAAGACTCCCACAGAACTCCAGATAATCTCCAGAAACTATGCAGAAGGGCTGTATGTAAGACCTCAAATGTCAGATTTATACTTTATGTCCTGCTCCTGCACTACCCCTCACCTGAATGCTCCGGTGAAGTCTGTGTTATTGTGAACACGTCTGACAGGCGGCTGCTTAAATGAATGTTCTATTATTTAGCCAGAGAGCAGAGAGGAGTCATTAGGAGACGAGCATATCAAAGCACTAACAGGGCTCTGTGTTGCATTTCCTGACTTTTTCTATACTGTTAACAAGTGATTGGTTTACATAAAACGTTTAGTGGTAAATTCCCGGTGCGGGGAGTCACATTAAACACATTCACATCACACCACCGCCAAGGAGGTTTCACCTGACAGAAATTGATGATAAGCGTTTCAAAGCCGCACTGTCTTCCTGGTCCGTTCCTTGTTCGACAACACATAGCATCACAACAAGCAACAAAAAAAGGTGCGTGAGGAAGGCAACCAATACATAATGCAGCCGCGGACTCACACAAGGCCTTATACATCAAAGGCTGGACGGGCCGGGCTACCGAAAATCACAGAGGCTGTTTTGCATTTACCTCTCCATCCTTCAAAAGCCGTGCGGGCACCAGCAAGTCTGGGAGAGGCCACAGAAAAGTAATTGGAAATCCAGGCCCACACCAGAGGCCACCATTTATCAGACAGAGATAGGTACAGTAGCGTTTTACCCAACTACTTTTTGTGTTAAGAGGATTGATAGTCGTTCACAAGTGGTTTGCTACAGATGACTTCTGTGATGCAGCAGGGCAAGTGCAGCGTTTTTTCATATTTGGTCAGACTAAGCTTTTACTCAGCTGATGCCCCAGCTGAACGTTGTCTTCATTTGTTAAGCAAAGCTGAATAATAGTAAAAAAAATATAAAAATGGATCAAAATGCTCCATCACTACATGCACAGTCCCCTATTACATTAAGTATTTAATCTGTGTATTTACAAATGTGTAACTGGGTCATTTCCCTCCAAAAATAAAACCTAAACTCACTAATTGCACATGAATAGAAACAGAAAGCAAAGTGCACCGTCACTGACAGAGCAGGCATGTTCTATTTCCGTGTGGACTCATCCTCGTGCTCTTCATCCATATCCAGTCTGCCACCAGGCAGGCGGGTCAAGAGGGTTGGAGAAAATTAATTAAAATTACCTAAAGTTATGGATGTGAGCGATTGTCTTACTGTGTAACACCATCCATGGAGTGACAAGATGTCCAAGATTTAACACTGCTTCCCTCTCTGCCCCATGGCAGGACTCTTCCAGACAGTTTCAGGACATTATGATCACATTGGACAGTGCAGTCTGATTCAGACCCCACCCTAGAATTTATAAGTCAGTGACTCAGTTAATGTTATTTATTTATTTTCCTCGTTTGTTCTTTGTTTCGGCCACAAAGAAACCCACTCTCCTTTATATAAATAATGATCTTACAAAGGCTGCATAGCTAGAGATATCTGGGCAAATTGTTTTTTGTTCAGGCAAATGCATTCAGAGCCGATCAATATTTGAATTTTGTTTGTATTTAGGGTTGTAACAAAAGCATATGTTTAATCAATTTATTGATTATTCTCTCAATAATCTTCTTCATTGCTTAGTCAAAGTGTCTAAGATCACACAAATAATAACTATTATAAGAAAATTCACACATATCAGACGCTGGAGCCAGGCAATGTTTTGTATTAGTGATGGCTGAAAAGATAGTTGCAGATTATTTTGCTGCAAATCGATTTATTGATTAATGAACTACAATGGTACTGAGTTGAGTTCTATACCTTTGTCAAGGCCGAACAATCCCTTTAAATCAGTCGAGAGGCACCAAATTTCCCTTAGGCAAAGATATCAGTTTTCCACTAAGATCCATGAGTTCTTCACTGGGAAAAATGTGCACCCGAGCTTATAATTTTTGATAAAAGGGGGGGAAAAAATGGAATCCACCCCCTGATGTGGACCTGCACAAAACTTTTTATGGGTTATGCCCTGACACATCCCACAGCCTTCTACCAACATTCATGCCAATCCAGTCCAGTTGTTTTTGTGTGATCTTTCCTTCAAACTAATAATTCCACCAATCTTCTTGGCAGATGCAATTATTTCATTATCCATTTAGCTGTACAAATAAACAAAGCAGGAAAAAACAAAAAAAACATGATTTTTTTGTATCATTTGAGTTTTTCACTCCTGACATTTTACCCTTCGCTTTCTTTTAACAAATATTAATTTACAAAACTGTTTTTTTTCAATTTTACACCCTGAATTTTTATTGACAAAGTCATAGCAGCTGAGTTTCTTTTTCTTATGAATGTATATATCCACTGCAATAATGGCTTCACAAATTAAAAGCTGCACTTGCACCTAAGTTACAAAACAGTTGTCCTCTAAAGGGTCCCTGATACCTGCCATTAAAGTGATTAAAAATTGGCTCTTTATTTAGCTGTTTTCAACTCGCGATCAACTGTGAAGTATCCTTTTATCTTAATAAATGTAACTCTACAACTTTTTCTGGGATTGTCTACTAATAAGAAATTATGACCTAATTTTTTCGTCCCTTATTCCCTTTCCAAAGTCTTAACTTACTTCCTGTTTACCGGAGGAACAGCAGCCATCTGTGAGCCATTATCATCAGAATCCCAAGACTGACAGCCTGCTGGCGTGCACGCAGCGACGTGATGGAGTGAAAAGGCGCAGACACTATTTTATTGTCAGGACAGACTTCAAGGTGACAGGAGAGGTGTTGAAACTGTGATTGATAGTGCTCACAGCCAATAGAGCCCAATAACACACACCTGAGCCAAACCACCTGGATCAATATAGTATCAGAGAGACATTTGTTTGTCTTTTCTGTGAGAGCTTTACGGAAAAGGTCCTGTGCACTTGGTAATGACTACATGTGCTAATTGGCATCCATTATAATTAGGCTGGGCGTTATTTCTACTGTTTGTTGTTCTAAATATAGACAAGAAGCTAGATTTCACATGTTGTGCAACTTGTGTGCAACAGACTGTAACATCAGGATGATTATTTTTCTAAAGGGGTACTCTTTACATAGCAACTGTTTAACGTAATGAAATTAAAACTGACTTAAGTACAGTATTTTCTAATTAATCCTCAACTTCAAATCACCCGTAGTTTGATATATTTCACATAAACTTGTATAATTTAAGTAATGGCATGACACTGAAAGGTCACCCAAGACCTATTGGGAACTATTTTTATACTAAAATACCAGCACAAGTTTTCGGCTGTGAGCAGCATGCTATGTGGATAATATTGAGTAACAGTGTTTTCTTTTTTTTTTAAATGTCAAATTTTAATGGTTCACAGAAACAAAGTCAGGAACCAAATTCCCTTCCTCTCCTCTGTGTTAGTGTGCCAAAACTGAGTCTCACTGGAAGAGATCTCCGAACCTCTAATAACAACAGGTTTTATTAATATCATTACGTGGATGGACTAGACATTCAAACTAGATGGCTCCTAATTTGTTCTCTTATTAGAGGAAAGTGGCACAAAACACATATTATACCCATAGTGTTTTTTATTGGGATGTTTCATCATAAAAAAATTGAAAATTTCCCATATTAGTACCATTACATTAATTTGATTCTGATGTGCCACAGCAATCCCTGGTCCTATCGCATGCCCCATGTTCTCAATTGGGGAAAACAACTAGCAGTATCAGATCATTCCTCATTATCTACCTTGAGTTATTTTTTACTCAGGTTAATTCAATACAATTTCATACAAACACTGCGTGAGTGTCCCACAAGTCTGTGAGGCAATCTGCTGCCCCACTGCAATATGGTGACAGAACAATATATATGGAGATTTTTAACCACAGAAATTACATTTCACAATACGCCTCAGGCTTTTTCTACTTATGTGACATGCTGTGATGATGGTAATATAGTTCCATATGTTAACTTGGAATTCAAGTAATGCAGCGTTAATTAACTGTACAATCCATTTAAAAGATGGTGGCCTCAAGTGGGGAGCTGTGGATGGGAAATCATGAAGTAAGTTGTAATTATATTAATGTACTTAGTCATCCCCATATAATATAATACATAATATACTTAATGGGGTATAGTATTTTGTAAAAAATTCCATCAACCCTTTTTGAGCCAAAATTTAAATGCAATAATTATTTTTTTATGAACTATGTATTGTATGAACTCAATACAGATGGAGCAAATGTAAAGCACATATATTTGACATGTACCTCAACGAGCAGCAGGTGAACCTGCACACACAAATATTTAAACTTTAACAAATAAGACGGGGTTTATACGTCAGAACATTTCTTTGCTGACATGTTGATGAAATGCTCTTGGGACAACACCAAGAAAACAATACTACAAGAGTTTATGCAGTTTAACACCACGTCACACTCAAGACCTAAATGACTGAGTAGAGAGGATACAACTCAAACTCAGTATTGCTGTTTGCAGTACCAGATAGCAGTGTTGCATTACTGCAGAGAAAGCAGATTATCTTTGTCCTTCCACTTCAAAAAAGATTTACCTCCTGATAAATCCTAGCGTGGTGTATACCTGTGCACACTCCTCTCACTGCACAACCTGTGACATACGGATTTCCCTCGTTTTTTGGGGGGGTCAGTTTATGTTTCCAGCAGATTCCTCTCACTCAGTGACGCACCTGCTGAGAAACCAACTCCACGGGCAGCTCTCTGAGAATGGGAAGTTAGTGACACTCGAAATAAACAAATGTATTGGCGCCATGCCTGGCCAGGTGACACTGAATCCCATCTCCAACTGCTGGCTAAGGATAGACACTAATATACACAGAAATCGGTTTATTCATGACACTGGTAACATCAACAACTTATGCCAGATGTGATGAAATGATCTGTTGTTAAAAGATGAAATTTATCCCATTTTTGATAGGGAAGCACTTATATCACAAATCTGTAGAGATTTGGCTGAGTTCATTAGACAGCCAGGGTCATGAAAACCTATAGTTGAGACCAGGAGGTAGAGTCTTACATTGTTGTCTGTGTTTCTATCAGAGCAGTCATCCACCCAAAACCCCATAGAAACGGAGCCGTCTCCCGACCACCAAAATGAATTATTTCAAAAGTAAGCAGAAGAGGAGTTCTAAATAAAAAACACAAGGATTTAGGCAACTACTTCAACAGAACCAGAAATTGGAGAGTCATATTTTGGACTATTCAGTATTTGGTCAATCACATCTAAATCTCTATTAGTCAGCGATATGATTACTGATCTTTACATTGATTTGTTCTGTAAAACTGTAACCTGCTTGTAGCAGTAATGTGTAAGTGTAAATTAATCAACACCTGCTTCTCATCTTAAGTCTCACACTCATTAAAGGAGGAAGAGGAGGAGGAGGAGGGGTCGCAGTAATTTTCCATTTCATCTTGTTAATCAACCCTCACTCTAAACTTAATCAAAATGCATTTAAAAGCCTTCATCTAAGTCGCTCACACCCACAGCAGGAGTATTCAAAAGGTAACTTTGTGTCATCTACCTGCCTCTCACTCAGACTGTTCGTACCTTCATACCTTCATTTATATCAGTCAGTGCTTACTACAAACAGATGAATTATCATGGGCAATGTCAATATTCATGTATAGATGTTGACAGCAACAGCTTAAGTCTCAATTGGCTTTCATCAACATGTACACAAACCCACTCATTGTTTTAATCACACCCTCGATCTTGCTCTGACATATGGCACAACATTTGGATTTGCTTAATTTCCCCAAACCCCTTTAACGTTTTACCAATTTAGTTTAATTTTGATTCGAAATAGAGGACTACAAAAAGTTGGTGTCTATCAAATACTATAACAAATTTAAGGACAAACTGGTACAGATGTATTGTCCAGTACAAAATCCGACAGAAAAATAAAAAGTCAATTTTTGTCCCAGCTATTTAACAAACTATCAACATTCCCAGCCTCTTTAATTTGGCTGGAGCTCCACACCAGTGTTAATTTCGTTGACGAAAACGATGACAAAATATACTCGTTAACGACCCTTTTTCCGGGACGAAGACGTAACGAAAACGGATCTTTGAAAATAAAAACTATGACTGAATCTATTTTTAACTTTCGTTGACGAGACGAGACGAGACGAAAATGTTGGTGGTTGACTAAGTCACAATAATATTTTTAACATCATCGTATCAGGCCATCATAAAGTATCAGGAGCGAGCGAGTGAGTCTGTGTGTCTTTGTGTGTCTGTGTGTGCCTGTGTCCTCCCAGATAGCGCACCGGTCCGTAGCTCCGCCCCGCGCACTCGCTCAGAGACACAAGATCATAGCTAGAACACGTGAAGAAGCCTCTCAGTGACCGATTGCTTCTTAACTATGGAAACAGTGAAAGCACAGAGTTTCTCTGGTCTCAGCTGATCAGAGATCAGCGCCTCAGCTTCTTGATCAGAGCAGAAGCTGCAATTGGTTTGTTACCGAGCTGCAGTTTCTGTGTTTGCCTCCAGTCTGACCTGCTCTCACTTTTTGTTTTCACATTTAAAACTAAATATATATTTTTAAGCTATTAGGCTGCAGCTATATGTTTTTATAGAAAAGGAGTTTAATTTGGCTATTAAATGTGACAAAAACTAGACTAAAATGGAATTATTTTTTCATCGACTAAAACTAGACTAAATTGGAATTTGTTTTAGTCGACTAAAACTAGACCAAAACTAAGAAGGATAAAAATGACTAAATGTGACTAAAACTAAAATGCATTTTCGTCAAAAGACTAAGACTAAGACTAAATCAAAAATAGCTGCCAAAATTAACACTGCTCCAAACCAGGAAGAATATGTATTTAGACAAAAATAAACCAAATATAATTTTAAAACAATTCCTTGTAAATGCTCACAGGCGCTTACGGTCTACCAGATGCATTGTACGAGGAAACTATTATTATCAAATTAAATTATATTTAACATGTTTAAAAAGGCTTTTATTCTAAGGATGATGGAGGGGGCGGTGCCTTGTATTAACCATCCTCAACTGATATTGAGTTAATTGAACAGAATCAGAGTTTAAATCCTCAGTGTATATAAACAAGAGGGAAACTGACCCAATATGCTGAGCCTTATATGAGGGAGAAAAAAAAGACAAAGCTTATCGAGAGTGAACAAGAAAGTATCTGGAGCTTCTATTAAATATTACAGTTTAGCTGTGATCGAGGAATTTAGGTTTATGGGCATTATAGTGTATCCGACTGGAGAGTACACATTTTTAAGCGGTGTTAATCTATGTTAATTCTGTCTGTTAACATGAAGAAAACAGGACTTTAAAGAAGGAGTGAGTGAGATTGAGTTACACTGCTCCACAGCCTTACTTCCCCACTCGTTTCTCCTGTCTTGTTCTCAAAGCTCATGGGAGTTCTTGTGGGGAGGGAAAGGGATATTTTTAGCAGGTTCCACAATCCCTCCTGTAAATAATTACCCTAGTTGCTGTTGAAGTGCCAGCTCATTGGATTGGACGAGCGCACAGTGTCAAACGTCAGAATAAAGCATACAGGGATGGATACATCAGAACTAAACAGGCCCTGTTACATTCACAATGCTGCACATTCATAATTCTATTGCAATTTCAGGTATTTAGGTATTGTTACCAGTGGTGTTCATTGGTTTCTGGATTATTTGCTGAAGAGTTGCACAGTTTCATAGATGGTCACCACTTAACGCCAAATCAACATTTTATTCAATAAAAATACATGTATTTTATCACCTACTTGAACCTTATCTTACTCTTATGTGGTACACTAACTGTACAACCCTGTTCACATTAAGTAACTTAATGGTTATTGTGCCAATTCAAAAGCTATTGGGTACTAAAGGGGGGAACCTTAGCAGGACAACAGGGTTGAAGTGAGCGGAACGATCCAGATTTTTCTGATCCGAAACCATTAATTACCAACTTAATACATTTTTGTGAGTGACAAAGATGGGATGACACAACACACACACACAGGCTTCAGACATGATACATGTACTTGCTTCAGATTATCACACAATGCAAATTCAGGTTTCTAAATGTGAGTGAATGGAATAGAGGAGATCAGCAGAATTTCTTGTTGACCAGCGAAGTAATGCACCTCGATGGTGCCAAGGGGGACCAGGCCACCCTGATACAGTAAAGGCTAAAGATGCAGCTAGTGTAAATTGAATAAATGTCATATCAATGTGGAGAGCTGTTATAGATCGAATGTTGTAGTCGGATTTTTGAATTCAAAACCTTTTTTATGTAGATTACAGCACACATGAATAACAGTAAGCGTCTATACTATTAAAAAGCCCAAATCACCAGGCTTGGGAAGATCCTCACCTCTTGTAGTTACACAGTGATGAAAAAAAAACTAATCATATATAGAAATAAAATTCTACGATGCATCGAGATTATAATAATCATTTTATCATCGAATGGTATTCCACTGAATCGGAATTGAACCGTGAGAAGCCTAGAGTGTAATGGTGGACATGCATAATCGTGCGCTAAAAATTATCTTCACTCCACAAACTAAACTAAGTCATGAAGTGGGCCTCTGAAATAGCCATGCTCCAGTGTGTGATACTGGCAGCTGAGGCCACAAGATGAAACAACTAAATGATCCATGTTGTTGAGTGACTGAGAAACTGTGAAGAGGAGGTAGACTCGTCTTGCTCATAGTCCAAACTGTAATTTAATACTGCGTTTGTGTTATTTTATAGATGCATATATAGGACTATGTGATTCTAAATGAATTAAATTGTATTTCATCTGGATTATATATATATTTACTGAAGCAATTCAAAGACAAGGGATTCTAACATCATAATGGGCATTAAAGTATCTCCTTCTGAATCTTACATTTAAAATTATTTGAGAAATCTGTTCATTCCCTTGATAAGCTTCACAGTTTTTAAAATTTGAACTGAAAGGCTTTTTGGGGCCTGTGATCACACATGAACTGTCAACTGATTCTCAGAAGCCTCCTCTTTTCTGCGACTAGGCAGTGAGCCCTCCTTTGGTATTTTATCAGGACTGTTTGAAGAAGCTGACGCAATTCCCCCTCTGCAGTGATGTCACTGGTGTTAACTATCTGGCTTTCATCTTTCTTCAGCTTTACCGCCTTAGAAGTAACTGCCGAATAGCTGCCTGCCTCATTTCTCTCTATCTACAGCCGGCATTATTTCTTGGTGTGCAAGGCAGTGCATTGGTTTTTTAGCATCCTCTGGGCCTGCATACAAGGAAGCTAATACGGCCAAACAATGTCAAATCCTTCTGTGACATGTACTCACCGTGAACCTGCTAGATCACATCAATTATGAGACAAGTAACATCAGTCATTGACTTTCAATAGCCGCTGCCGGATACTTGTCCAAGTGAATTTTCTCAGCTGTCTATCTTAACCTTCCCAAATCAAGGCACTACTATACAAGCCGTAGCAAACCCCCCCCCGCTGTGCACAAAGAAACATTCATGTAGTATTTATGTGGGGAAGAAAGTGTGACAAAGATGACATTGATTCTAAGAGAGTTTATCTCCTTTGACATCTACGCGTTATCGGTAAAACACCAAGATGTGAGGGAAGATTAGTGCATGATTTATAATCATGAGGCAAATCTTCTATTTTTAAATGAGACAGATGCTTTCTGCTATAGTTAGGAGGGTGTTATGGTATTTTTCTTTGTTTAGTAAATATTTATGCAACTCTATTAACTTGATCTACTGTACTAGGAGATAAATGTCATCTAATCTGTGAAGATTCTCAGTTGTCCATGTCATAGTATCGTTAGGAGTTTAACCTATGTACAGGCAACCGGACTTGCTGGATTTCTTATTTACGAGAGGCTTCAAAGGTGTTCTAACCGTCTTGTGGGAGGTTTCAGATATTTTAACTCTGTTCGTCTTTACTTATCCCAAGAGTCGTTATGTCAAACAGGCAGGTCGTTGAACCCCTGACCAGCTAGTGGCTCGTCGGATCCCCAGCCGAGTCAAAGTGTAAACAGCTGTTAATCGAAGATGTGAAAGAACAAGGTAATTTAAAGTTAGTTCTGATTCCGATGCAGATGTTTAGTTAAAATAGTAAATGGCCATTATTAAACAATAACATCTAATGCCTAGACACATCCATACTTGTATGAACTCATTATTTATGGATAGGTTTGAGTCACATGAAGAGGGTTAGGCTGTGTTGTAGTCTTGTATTGGAGTTAAAAGTAAATGGGTAACTTGGTCAGATCAGTTCACACCATCAGGTTTCTGCATGGTCTTGTTTAAAAAACTCTTGGGCTGTGGTTAAAACCCAATGTAATATGTTGGCCACTTAATGTCCAAGATCATCTACAATTACAGCAGCCAAGGTTATTACTCCTTGGAAAGTCTTGACCTTACAATATATGTTATGATTTGCTGTTATAGAAATCAAATTGAATTTAATTGATTTACTTGGGTAAGGGTTTTTATTGATTTTCTATTTTATCATTTGTGGTTGTACTGCTTTCTTCTCTTTCTGCCGGAGGCAGAGCAGCAAACTCATGCTCCTCATGCACATAAACGCAATAAGGCACGTGCACAAAGAGCAGCCAGCAGAGCAGAGGTGGAGACAGTAAAATAGTGAAGCTCGAGTCGTCAACAACTATGCTCAGTACTGTATGAAGTATTTTAACAAACCACCTGGTCAATAGGCATGTAGGAAGGTAACTGTTTCCTGACATGTGTCACATAGCCACAACACAGGCTTTGGTAAGAGGAAGGCTAAATATATATAGCCTAACTAAATATCTTAATTTCCATGACTGTTAAATTTCAGCAAATCTTTCTACCTGAGGCAAACCAGCTCCACCTCCCTCCAATATCTGCAGGCGGTGGATCCAAGCAGCAGTCATTAGTTAGTCATGGCACTCCTGCAATGGCTTGGACAACAGATGCAAAACACAACCATTTATAATGTATTATTCACTATTGTTTTTGATTGGAAAATGGACTGGTGGATTTTTGCTGTGGTATCTTTTAAGAGTTGCTTTAAAACAAATGGAGCATAAACTCAGTACCAGACACACGCCCCCACAGCTAGTCTCATAAGAATGAGAGACACGTATATACATCCTGTTTTATTCATTTTCTTCATTTCACTATGTGAGGTCTCATTTGTGGATTGAAGCTCAATATGAACATGTATTTGAATAGAAGAAGTTAAAATCACACAGCATTGACATTCAAGTGTGGCCAGATGGTGATGGGAGGACTCAGAGTCAGAGTTTAGTATGGAAACATTTCTAAAATTACCTTTGTGTTTGCTCGGTACCCTTGTATCTGGGTTTGAACACAGATCCATAGGAGTGTCAGAACTAGTGTTTTAAAGAGGCATAGGCCTGCTCCTCCTAAACTAAACATCTTTAGTTTTAATTAGCTACCAGGCTTTTCTCCACTGGGAAAGTGTGACTTTATTGCCTGTATAAATTAAAAATGTTAGTGCAATGACGGAGATCTTTAAGGAGGCCTGGGGATTTTTCTTTTTCTGGGTGAGCAGTTGTGTTGCTTTTATTGCTGGAAAAACAAAGTTATTTTAAGCAAGAAACCCAAAACACTCCATTGGGACTCCAAAGCAGCCTCCCACTGCAATTCACAACACTATGTATGGTATGTTATATTTTTATATTTAATAGTACTTTACAGTATCTTGGGAATACTCTATATTCTTCAAGTGGAGTCCATCTTAATTATAAATGAGCATATGGAGCGCTCATAGTCGTCATTGAAGTAACTACTTTCTGGGCAACCGCTGGGAGTTTTTCCTCCATGAAAAGATATCACATTGGGCTCCACCACAGGAAATACCAAATCTAAAAATAAAACACTGTGCAGCAATGCATGCAGCACAATTTGATTGAGTTCAGTAGTTGTTTGGAGATTGATTTAAATGTCTAAAATGGAAAATTACCTCAATATTATTAATAACATCAATAACAAATTCTCATACATTACTTATTCAATTAAAGTAACATTAAAAACAAAATAATCATTACCATGTAAAGAATGACACAGCAATCAAAAGAATACCATTGACTTGTTTTATCGTTGAAAAGCATTTAATCCGTTTACAGAATTTCTGCAACTGTGGCAGCTAACATGTCATTCAACACAAATCTGCTCAATTCCAGTTGGGAGTAGGACTGATTTGTTTAGGGGGATAGGAAAACAATGATGCTGAGACTGAACCTGCATCTACTGGCCCTCCATGACGCCAGGCAGGGACAACTGATAGAGTATGAATAGATTACCAAAGGTTTTCCTGGATAGAGTTAATGTAAGTCAAAACAGGAGCCTGTAAACACTTTCACAGCCCTATCATCAGCAATGTTGTAACATAACAAATGATATCTCATGGGCTGATTTCCACCATTCAGAGACTACATCCACCTTTTTCCTAAGAAAATTGGATGACATAATATCACCCTCTCTTTTTGTCTTTGGAACTCAGACTTGTCTGGAGGAAGCAGGGCATGTTACTCCTCTGGTACTTCTCCATGCAATTAACTGCTGGCCATTAGATAGGCCTCAACCATCTCATGCGAAACCTCAATACTTTTCCTTATTTTGCTCTGTTTATGCAGGAAGAGTAGCCTGGAAACCAGAACTATAAGGTTTGTTAAATCACGCTCACTGATGGGTCCAGGTCTCATCCGATTGAGAGCAATTTCCTGCTGTCCTTAAACTTGTCGGACCGATCACAACCAGAAGGTCTGAAACACTGAGTGACAAGAGAGCAACGAATGGAAGAGCCACAGAAGCAAACCAAGATGGTTGGCCCCACTGTGCAGAGGTCTGTTGAATCTGTTATCGAGACGATATTATATGGATAGTACATCTTTCTAAAAGAACAAGCAAGTCTGCGCTGTTGTCTGTTTACATTTTTCTGTCACGCTACATCACACATTCCACTGCTCTGACTGGCTGTATGTCTTTGCTGTTGATAAGGCCCCTTGGTAAGTGAAAATGATATGAGAGATTCTAGGCTACACGAAGGAAATAGAAAGTCAAGGGACTTCTTTGACCTGCAAATGGAAAATTTTCTGGGACAACCTGAAAATAGAGTGGTGCAGTGTAAATACAGATATTTTGAGTATATCTAGCACATGAGTTGAGGTGTGAGCTAACTGAACAGTGAATGGAGTAGTGAGAATACAACAAAATAACAAGATGTCATCGAATTGAGGTGTTATATAAGATTTACTTTGCAGAATGTCTTTGAATCTGAATAAGCTGCCTTATTACAGCTTCATCTCAGAGCCCCTAAAACACCCAGTTGGGGTTATTTGTTTATAAATCCTTTTTAAGTACTTTCCAAGATGGCGAAGCGAACATCTGCCTCGGTGTGTTTGTGCACACTATTATGTCTTGTTTTGTCACAGCAAATTCCTTGTTTGTGTGAACCTGCTTGGATAGAAAACCAGATTCTGATATGGATCGTCTTCCATTACCAAAGATATGACAGGAAGCCAAAAGCAAAGACTTTCCTAAATTTCATGAGAATTATACAAAAAAGAGTACACCAACTTTCTCAGTGAAAGCTTTGAGATTGATATAATCTCTTAAAACGGTGTCACACTTCCGAGGGGTGACAGGGAAACTGTGTTTGAGTTTAAACCTAAAATAGCATCAGCAGCTGATTCAATGTGATGAGCTGTCATTATGGCAGCAGGCATGTGACATTTTAAGGACTCTTGGAAATATTCAAGGGTAAAACATAATAGTCCTCTTTAATTTTTAGTTTTATCTTCTTTGTGTAAATTAAATAAAATAAAAAATGCTTTACAACATTATCAAGGTTGATCACAGGCAGTACCTGACTATAATGTGCCTGACTCACTTCACTCAGACATGGTAAAACCCAGAGCAAAATATGAGTGCACGCCAATATCTCAAAATTGCACTTATGTGCTGTACTTTACTTTTAAGATTTCTAAAAACTTTTTAATAAAAAGATAACAGTAGGTTTTGTATTTATTGTTATTTTTAAGCAGTGATTTTTGTAATGTTTGTACTGTACCTTGCATCTGTTATTTTTGTCCGTCAGCACACATGGGTGTTGGCTGCAGCTCTGAAGGAAAACGACTACAAACTTTTTGCAGCGAGCTTTTGAGGGTGAGCTTTTGATAAGCAAAATATGGATTTCATGGAAAAACGTAACTTCAAGGGTGTAGTCTTATACAAGCAAAGGCTTTTTACACATCCATACGTCTTTTAGATGTGCTTTCACCAACAGCTCCGGAGCGATTAGTGAAACCTTTCTAAAAAGCCGCAGCAGGTTAAGTTCTGCTGACGCTGAATCCTCAAAGGGAGATGCCTGGAAATAACAAGGATCCCTCTAAGAACACAGGCCTTTTTCTTTCCAGGCAGGGTGAGTCAGGGATATTCTCAAACAGTTCAGCAGACTTTTACTGTGCCTATCGTGACAGCATCCGATAAAGGAGAAATTAATAATTACATGAGCTGAATCACGGATGGAAATTGAAGAAAAGGAGAAAGACAGGATACCTAGAATTGGCTTAGTGAAGAGATGTAAGTTGGGAACAGGATGAAAGACCTGGTGGGAGAGAAGAAAGTGTACAAGAGAGAAGGCATACACTCATTTTACAAGGGAATGAAATCCAGGCACAGAGAAGGGAATAAGACAGACAGGAGAAGCTGGTTGTGGTGTGCGTGAGGGAGGAAGAGAAAAATGGAAGGATGATAAAGAGATGGCACGACATCTAAGACGAGTAGCAATCCTCGCTGTCCCTCCTTCCCTCCCACTCTCTCTCATTATCACTGTGTTCTCGCCAGCTCCTCTCACAGTGTCAAGCTCAAGACAGGATGTCGCCATTGCTGTTGTCAAGATTATTTGTGCATGTGCGGCGTACTTAAGAGGAAACGTGGGTATCTTGGTTCCCCGTGGCATGCAGGCAGAAAACAAACATCTGTCAGTCAGCTTTTCTGGGAAAGGTGGAGAAGGCAGCGCTTCAGTGGAAATGAGCAGACAGCCAGTAGGTGGTTTGCAAAGTAAACAATCAATCAATCAAATTTTATTTGTATAGCCCATATTCACAAATTACAATTCATCTCATAGGGCTTTAACAGGGTGTGACATCTTCTGTCCTTAACCATCAGCAAGAGTAAGGAAAAACTACAAAAAAAACCTTTTAACAGGGTAAAAATATGTAGAAACCTCAGAGAGAGCCACATGTGAGGGATCCCTCTCCCAGGACAGACAGAAGTGCAATAGATGTCACGTGCAGGAGAACATCATCAATAATCAAAGTCTCTAGCAGCATTGATGAGGGTAGACATCCCGAAGGACAACCCAACATGACATGCCAAGCAATCCCGCTGCAAGCACAGTCCATGCTCAGCAACCATCTAGACCACGATCCACCATCCAGACCAGACGCCACTCCAGTCCTCAATCACCGTCCACCGCCGCCCACCAGGAGGACCCATCACAAGCCACCACCGCGGTCCTGGTCCACCGCCCATGCCCAATGCCAACGCGACACAGGGTCTGCCACCAGCACCACGATCAGCCCACATGACTCAGAATCCGCCACACTGGATCCAACACTGCGACCCCCCGATCCACAAACCGCAATCCATGGTGCGGCCACAGAGGCCCTGGATCTGCGGGTGATAAAGCAAAGGGATTCCGGGGAAGGGGGATAGGGATGGAGAAGAAATGAAATGTAATGTAATGTAATGTAATGTAATGTAATGTAATGTAATGTAAAGAAGAGGAAGGAGAAGCTGGAAAGAGAAGCTCTGTGTGTCATGTGTCATAAAATAGAACAAGTAACGTTCTGGCGCACTAATTAGCTCTAACTATAAGCTTTACCAAAAAGGAAGGTTTTGAGCCTACTGTTAAACGAACAGATGGTGAATGCCTCCCGAACTGAAAGTGGTAGGTAGATTATTCCACAGCCGAGGGGCTTGATGGCTAAAAGCTCTGGCTCCTACTCTACTTTTAGAGAATTTAGGGACGACAAGAAGGCTTGAATTCTGGGAGCGGAGTGCTCTAGTGGGTTTATAAGGTATTAATAGCTCTTTAAGGTATAAAGGCGCTATATTATTAAGGGCCTTGAAGGTGAGGAGGAGAATTTTAAATTCTATTCTAGATTTAACCGGAAGCCAGTGTAGTGATGCTAATATTGGAGAAATGTGCTCTCTTCTCTTTGTTCTCGTCAGGACACGTGCTGCGGCATTTTGGACAAGCTGTAGAGTCTTTAACGACTTCCTGTTGGAGCCTGATAATAATGAATTACAATAGTCCAGTCTTGATGTAACAAAGGCATGGACTAGTTTTTCTGCATCTTTTTGTGAAAGGACATGTCTAATTTTTGAAATATTACGCAAGTGGAAAAAAGCCGTCCTAGAAATTTGTTTTAAGTGACTATTAAAGGATAAATCAGGATCGAAGATCACTCCCAAGTTCCTGACAAGGGGAACGAGAGCCAAGCAAAACTCCAGCACTCTGACTTAGGTGAGTAGTCTGTGAGTGCAGTGTCGTTGAAACGCTCACTCACTCAATTTCAAACGACATCATGTTATAACAAGGTAGTAGCACATAATTGTGAATTCTGTTATCGTAGTTGAGGAATTTCTTTTCCAGAATACATATCTATTTCAAGGAAACTATAAATTGGAATGTTAATAACTGTCTTTTGAGAATATTGGTGACTGTTAAATATAGATATTTACAATGAAGCAAATAGTTTTGTATAATCTATCAAGGTTAACCAGTTACCGTATCAGCAGCATATTCAACATGTCAACATGTGGCACAACATGTTTCCTCGTATTTAAATAGGCAAGCGTTGGCTAACAAATTATCCATAAAAACTTAATAATGTGATTTTATACACTCATTAGATAAACCAAACTTTTGAGACTTTTTAAAATGTGAGTTTATGTCCGAGCTGTTGTTTTGTAGTATTTTTTAGATCCTGTCTATGAGTTACCTCATCATCCTCCAATCACTGCTGCCCATTTTCTATAAAAAAACACTCTCTATCGTATGGTGTCAACAACTGGTTAAATCTGGAAATAAATTGCTTTCTTTTTCCATTTTGTAGGGACTTGAAACTTGTGAGAAGCTAGATCACAATGAACTGGTACTATTTCCATATGTAGTGTTTTCTGACAAGGTTTACTAATCGGAAAAACATAAATAACCAACAACTTACATAACGAAAAAATTGTTGAATTCGTGGATTTTTGAATAAATGTGCCACCTCATCAAGTAATTCCACTATGTCTCGATGCTACTTTTAAGTTAATTTGATAAAGAAAACAATTTAAATAGTTGTTAAAACAAAGCAAATTTGAAGTTAGTCCTGACTAACACTTTCGGGGATGGAGAACATTAAAACCATGATTGTGTCTGGAATGCATGAAATGTTGTGCACACTAATGAAGACAAAATAATGTGAAGTTCTATTTACTCTGCTGATGTGAAAAAACTCAGATGGTGCAAATTAGCCACTGCTTGAGTGGTGACCAAAGTTTATATCCAGACCATAAACCCCATAATAGCAACAACAATTATCTTCTTTTAAATGTCCTCTCAAGACACAAATTTACTCTTAATGATTTTAATATCCTCTAATTTACTTGTTTCATTTATCATAATTGCTGCATTCATTTAGAATGATGGGGGGAGGGCGCCACTTTAATTACTGTTTTCTTTTTGTCTTGCTCTCTTAAGGCGCTGGTCCATTTGTCTGACTCATAAATTAAATTACACTGTAGCAACCAGTTTGCCTCTTTTCTTGTATTTCTCACAAACATTCATGAATATATTCATATCACCAGGTGTCAGCTGTCGGGTGGGTAGGGTTGTAAAAAGTATCATTCTGAGTAATAGGTGGGTGAAATAGGCGTTATACATCATTAATGCGCAATAAATGCATTGCATTCTCTAAAATGTAAAATGACAAACAAAGATAATCTTGTGCATTCCTGGAACGCGTTCAATCAGCGCAGTTTGCAATTACTAGTCAATGAAAAGATAGTGCATAGTGCACAGTTCATTACAATTTCCAGTGTGTAGGTGTGTGTGCAATGGGAACTTTAGTGACAGGATGTGTCCAGTGCATCTTAAAACAGAAAGAGATTGAGATGTACTGGTTGTGTTGGCAGCGGGATAACCAGACACTGTTTTATTACTTATATCCTTCCCTGTAATTAAGTCTATCCTATTAAATCATCTTTTTGCAACAGGAGACAGACAGTTTACAGCTTTGCCTTGTGACAGCCTGCCTCCCTCCCTCCTCTATCTCTCTCTCTCTGAGACTCACGCAGTCAGCCCTCACCAAAATGACAGTACACTGTTGCGCAGTGCACACTCTTCTTAAGGGGAAGGATAAGGGAAATAAAAAACAATGTCTTGTTGGTTAAGTCCATCCTGGCCCCCACACTAAGATAACAAATGCACACAGTCACTTTCCTTGCGTCATGACGCACGAAAACAGGCCCAAATGTTGTTGTTGATTAGTAATAGCTAACGTGGCCTCAATCAGAGACACTCTTCAGTAAAGAACATATTCACAAATTGTTGCCATGAGTTATTTATCTTTTTTTCCAAGACCACCAGCCATTAAGTTGTTCACGAGCGTTATTATTTCTTGTCCACGCAGTATTCTTTTCCCATAATGTCACCAGAGGGACTCCATAAATATACATCTCTACCTACGTCATCAGGATGATTTATAAGGATAGCACCCAACCTGCTCTTCATAAGACTGCTGATTGCTGCCTCTAATTACTTGGCTTCATATTGATTTCATGGCATGTCAGCGTGCGATCGTGATTCACGATGAGTCACAAGTGCTGTGTTAACATTTTTGCTCCTCTGTGACCCGATACGACTGGGAGGCGCCCTTGGGTTACATCGGCGACATTAACTGAAGTAAACAGCTGTCGTTATCTCAGATTGTGAGTCAAGTAGACACATGTGGAAGTCACATCATATTCCACTCGATTGCTATTTGATTATTAACATGATGATAAATTGTGGTTTTAGCCTTTGTTAATCTTCAACCTGTGACAGGGGCAACTCTCCGCCACTTAAAAACAAATTTAAAACACATTAACACCTGAGAGAAATGAATTCATAAGAGCTGTTATTACTGAATCAATTATGTGGATTGGAAAGGCACAAAACAGTACAAGTGAATAAGATCAATATAACATTACATTTTTTCATTACATTTCATTTAGCTGATGCTTTTATCAAAAGCGACTAACATCCAACATGCATTCAATCATGAGGGTACAAATCCAGAACAACAAGAATCAAGCAAGTACAATTTTCTTCAAGAAAGCCAAACTACAAAGAGCTATATGTAAGTGCTGTATAAGTGCAACTAGGTATAGTGTATTTATTTTTATATGAAATCTTTATCCGAGGTATAGTCAACAAACATATCAAATCATTTCAATGTATTATTTAATGTTAAAGCGGTCGCTAGGCCGAAGTGACAAACCTCAAGGAATTATCATCCAGCACTGAACTCATGATGATAAGCTAAACAGAACTTTACAGCATCTAGTGGCTAATTTATTTTTCTTCTGTTTTGGTCTCAGCACTCTTGTCTTCAGCCACATAGTCACCTGCTCTTAGCGAGACCAATTGGATCGCCCCACCATGCACTGCTTTTCTATAGCAGCAAATATTACACGGATAAAGTTAGTGACATTACTGCATCAGGCTACGGTGTTGGTAATTGGGGGCAATGTTTAGGTAAAAGCTGTCTCAAGTGGTTTTACACTTTTCAAAAGTTGATAGAGACAATGCTGTCTGCAGGTATAGTAATAGTTTGAACTGCATTTGAAAGCCTGAAGGCCAAGTCCCCAGCAGCAGCCACAGCCAACTTCAATCCCTGCAGCCAGTGACGAAGAAGACAACAAAACTTTGAGCAAAGCATCGGCAGTTCACAAGCTGGATATGTAATGGCTGGACAAACATTATTGTTCACTGTCGGTTAGCTTCTACTTTGGTTAACATAGTCTTCCTCTTTTCGTTTATTGGTGGATCGGTACGGTACGGTACATACTGCCCCCTACTGTACCTATTATTTTGTTATTATGTATTTTATTCATGAAGGTGAAATTACATTGTCTGGTACCCAAAAATACAACATTTCAGGTACCGGAAATGGAGCCAAATCAATTTAATTCAATAGCACGAGATTCAGCTCAAAATGACCAAGAAAGAACAAGACTTCATATTGGCCTTAAATGTGATGTATGCTAAAGTTGCTCCTTCCTCAGGAGACCACAGTGTTAACATGTCAGACTGTCAGGCTGCCCTGAAGTGGCCAAATGATCAAATGAGGCTGTGTATTCCCTTCCTTTTCCCACTTCATATAGGCAATTTTATGTAGCTGAAAGTACAGATGCCGTATTTGTGATATGAGGCAAAGCATTACCGATTGAGAAAAATGCCAACCGCCGCTCTTTCAATTGAAACTCAGCAACACTGGTATCTGAGAGTCTATCAACAAAGCTGCAAGATTCTCGTTCCACTGAGGATACTGTGCATTATGTCTCTGAGGCTGAAATCTAAATCAAACCTTCTATTTCCGCTGACACCATAAACCTGTTCCTGCGAGTAGATGTTTGCTTCTATAACTCAGACGGTTCAGCTGGTGGTTGTGTTTTACACTAGTTGCATCTGACAGACTGTGCTTTGAAAGGAAGATAAACCATGAAATCATCTTGAGAGGGTTTGAATTAAGAGAAGTAACTCTCTGCTCCGCTTCGATTTCAGTGAGGGAATCCTGTTTTCAGGCACAAATCCTAATTATCAATGTGGCTGATTATCCAGTTAAATGGAACAACATTGTCCAAGCAAAGCAAGACAATACAACAGTGAGGGGTTTGAGCATGGATACAGGTTGGCCCAAACATCTGCACCCGGGCCAGTGATGCCAGTGGTGGTGGTTGCACTAGAAGATGTGCAAGTGATGGAGATATAGAAATTGTACCCATCATTTTACCGATATCTTAATTTCTTCCAATCTAAATAGGGATAGCAGTGTGTTCAAAAGGATCATTATGAAGAAAAGAACAGAATGTTGTCCCGATGTGTTTACAAGGTATTGTGACGTGCAACAAGTCTCTGAGGATAAAGGATCCACTCTAAACATCCAGACTACCTGCGTGAGAACAGCGAGCCTCAAGTAATCCTCTTTCACCATGCAGCATTGTGCAGGCAATTACAAAGTAGCAAATGAGGACATATCGTGCAGATGTTCAAGTCTCACACAGCATTAGTAAGGGACTCCACAAAAGACTTGAAATTATTAAAACATAATGTGGAGGGGGCTCTGCAGAGCACCTCTAGGTGAACCAGGGAGAGTTGATTGACATAGCTGAGAGTGGTTGGTCAATTAACTGTCCCTGGGATAAAAGGCAGCATGAGCCTAATCTGCAGCGGCCAGGGTTCGACTACGGTCCACGGACCCATTGCTGAATGTCCCCCAACACTCCCTCTCTGCCCCCCCTTCACAGCTAGCACTCTGTTCTATCAGCAATAAAGGCACAAAAAAA
Organism: Platichthys flesus; assembly: GCF_949316205.1. NCBI lineage: Eukaryota > Metazoa > Chordata > Actinopteri > Pleuronectiformes > Pleuronectidae > Platichthys > Platichthys flesus. The sequence continues at coordinate 21,095,106 of NC_084950.1, read as the reverse complement.
ATACTTAAAAAAATAGGAGGTCAGGAGAGCTGCGACAGGAGAGCAGAGCTGCCAAGCAAAGACCGCTTGACACTTTAAATTGAGTGTAATTTATGTTTGCTCATGTGGTTGAGAGAATAAAAATGCTGAAAAGTGAATAGTTTGTCTCTGGCTACTCGCTGGCGGCCTCAATTCCTTTTCCGGATCCACTTCAGCTGTGAGGTCGACAGCGGGTCCTGTCCCCGGATACACATAGGCCGGTCCGGGCTCCACACTGCCTGATCCTGTCTCTGTGGCGTGCAGGCTGGCTTCTTCTCCTGTTTGGCATTGGGGGTATGTGGAGGTGGCTGAGAGAGCTCCTCTACGTGAACCAGGGGAGTAATAAGCAAAGCTGATGGTTGATAGCTGATAACTCCTCAGGTCTAAGAGGCAGCAGGAGAGCTGCCAGGAGGAAGACACACAAGAGAGACTCATGACATGCAGAGGCAGAGCTGAACAACCAAGAAGCCACTTATATTTAATGTTTTGGAATTTATGTTTGGTGCAGTTTGGTTAATAAAGATGTAAAAACCTCTCTGGCTGCTGCTGGGAGACCTCGTCGTGTGCCACAAGTGCCATGAAACTCAAAATAAAATTAAAAGGTATATAATTGCATGTCATTTTCAACATGGAGAGCCATGTTCTTCCTGGAGCACTTACTGCAGATAGAAACTTCAGAGCTATAACCTGTCCTTCATTCCCTGTCATGTTGCCATGGAAACTAGGGGAGAAGAAGGGAACACAGGAAATACATTTATATTTTCTCGGAGTACAAGGACTCGTCAAGCTCCTGTTGACTGATTATGTGAGCTGGGTTTTTTTTCTGCTCAGAAACAGAAAGCAGCACACACTGCACACAGCTAATGAAAGACTGCAATCAGGAAAATAATCTGTGAAGAGACACAGCCTTATTGTGACACTGATCAAACAACATTCAACATTTGGGTGTTTAACAGCAACCAGTACAGCAAAAGGCCTCACGTATTTATAGAGTGATGTATTTATAAATACACAAATACCTGCATCATAAATTATAAATACACTTAAATTCAGTGCAAGAAGAGATAACAACCAACAATAGATCATATTTAATCAAATCTGCATTAAATGTTCTTATCCTGAAAGTAGTGGAACAAGCTGATCCATTTATTGAAGACAAATCCTATCATGGTGTCATTAACAGAAGTTAATGCACAATTTATGGTGCAGGAAATGAGTTGGCGCTCGCTACTCCTGGTATATGAAGACAATAAGCGGTGGCATATTTATATCTGCACTTTCGTAGAAGTGGGGGCCGATGTCGCTGTGTGGCTTATCAGCAATATGTTTGGTGTTTGATTACAATCAGCATACAGATCATCACAAACAACATCTCAGTGATTGCAGGTTTTGTGATATGGCTCCATGCTTTTCTTGTAAAACAGACAGTAGCACTGGAGGATCTTAAACACAACCGCTACACACGTTTCTTTAGATATTGCTGAAAAAAACATTTTATGAACAAATACATTGACAATCACTAGGGTCAACTTAACATCACGTCACTCACAATATTATTGGCAACAAAGGCATCAAATGCCTACCTTGGCATTTTGTTCAAATGTAAGCAATTATAAAACCAATGAAACTACATCATTACAGCTCTGAAATATATATATATATACATTTATATCTATAGCTATTCCTAGGACTGTCCTCTCAGGTGAGATCTCAGGGGTGCTGCCCCTGTCCCCTGGAGCCACTCCTCCATTTTGGGGTTACAGCCTGTCATGCTCTGATTATCACTGGAACCACCGTTGGGTTTGAAAGTATCTATAGGTCCCACATCTGCAGGTACCATGCCCTCAATTCCTCGTTTTCCATCAAAGTCCATGTCTTGTTTCAGCAGTTCCACCTCTCATCAGATTGCCTTGGCGCAGGCCTTGTTACCTGAGTGCCATTCACAGGTATGACTCTCCTCTGAATCTTTGCACTGATGCCTGAGGTAGGCTGGAAGCATTAAGGATTTTGTCGATGGGCCAATACTGGACTTTCTGCCCTCTTATGTAAAGCTGTCCCAGTGGAGACTGAAGTCATTGTGATTTCATAATGTGAGAAACAGCTCAATGTTTCTTCTTCAGAGGCAGCGTTCCAACTAATCGCTGCTCCTGAGCTCGAGGGTCACTTGTTTTTGACTTGGACAGAAGTTAATATGGTAATGAGATGTGTACACATCAGCTAGATTGAGAGAGGAGTCCAATCCAAGTTGTCGGACATAACCATACATGATAACGTTTTCTAAACAACAGTACTAATCCGTAGTATGCACTAGGGAAGTGTGTGTGTGTGTGTGTGTGTGTGTGTTGGGAGCATGAGTTGAACCTCCACAGTCACAGAGTCAATAAATAATTGAAAAGCTGCTCTTGTCCCATAGTTTTCCCCTCTGTCTGCTTTTGTCTTTAATGAAGAGGCGATGGACACACTAATCCTGAGGTTCTGTGTCAGGGAGACCAAAGTCACATGGGATAGCAAAGTCTTTCAAGATGCAATCAAACTTTGGCTATAAAGTAGCACAACAGTTGCAACTTAAGGAGAAGTGAAGTCATTAGAAGATAAGGAAAAGAAATAGTTGGGGCTGCACTACAACACTTACATAAGGGCCATTTAGGCCTTAAGAGGGCACCTAGAGTAAGTTTTAAAGCAACAATTATCATTAAAGTAACATATATTTTTTTAAATAAATGGAGATATCCATCAATGTGTGTGTGCTGTAGTTGTATTAGGATCATAAGTTAATACTTTACTTACAGCTGGACATAAACTATAGAGAAATTATACCTTAAAAACACTGAGTCTGAGGCTCATCCTAGTTATGATATAAGTTATAATTTAAGAAGAGGAATGCCAACTCATCGTTAACTCACTAAACCAAGGAACATGTGAAATGACATCCTTTTAGACGTCAGTTACAATAAATGATAACTTTCACTGAAGACCAACATATGTATACTTTTTCAGTTCTAGATTTATCATGTTCGTGTTGTTGATAGTGTAATGAATCATTTCACTTATTCGCACTTTCCCAGCGAGAAATCTATCCACGACCCAAGATCTCAGAAAACCGCACGACTTAAAAAGCACTTCATTCTTTTTATTTATCAGACAAAGTAGATCACAAGCAATTGACACTTGGGATTTATAAATCCTCTGTTCAAAGATAGCACTCATAAATCTGCTTCGCGAATGTCCATTAGCTTTCATCTCCCCTGACAAACAGACACTGACCTTTGTGTTTGAAACAAGATAATAGAACTGTCAAATACGTGACTCCGGGCCCTCCTGCCCAACATAATTCAACGGCCATCTCTTGCCGGCACGTCATAAGGCAAGGACGAGGAACAATGACCTTATCGGCAGCTCTGAGAAAAAACCACCATTCACGCCATTGTATTTACATAACTGTCCCTACATGTGCATAATTAGTCAAATAACCTTGAGTAGGTCAGTTGAATAAGGTGTGACTAATTAGCTGAGCAGTTTGCGTTTAAATATTTCCAATATTTGGAATGCTACAGGCACAGAGACACATCTCCAGTTTTTACAGCCATAAACCTACTCATCAGGCACTTGAAGCACTCAGTTTATGGTGAAGTTACGACTACATATGCAGAGCGGAAGCTGATGGTGACTTTTAACATCTTTGTCTGTGTGGGGAGATGTAATTTAAGTAGGAAAAAGGCATGAGGTCATACTCTATAAAATGTTTATTTGCATATTGTGATAGCGACATTGCTACGGGCAGAAATTTGTGTCACTAGATACTGAATTCAATCATTTATATTAAAATTGTAATTGCTCAGCTTGAACAACTGCATGCGTAAACTGAATTTGAAATTCATAATTTTTTTTATTTATTTTCTGAATCTGAATAGCCCTATCATGTTTTTAAATTGAACTTATTGATTTGGAACTGAACTTCAATACCGATTCAATAAACCAGTTAACTGTAAAGTACTGTTTAGTTTACCCTGAGTTAATATAGCCAGGGTAATGTTTTCATACCTGTGTGTGGTCCAGGTTATACACATGTTGCCGGGACCTTTATCTGTTTACACAGTCACCTCATGGCAACTTGTTTTTTCATTATGGGGACAAAAATAAGTTCCCATAACATAATCCTGTAATTTTGAGTTAGTCTCCAGAAAATCTGTGTTAATAAAATGTCCTCTGAACCCATGGATACCATGACACGTGTGTGCGTGTGTGTGTGTGTGTGTGTGTGTGTGTGTGCGCGCGTGTTTAGTGCATTTTCACCAAACTTGGAGGAAATATAACTGACTGATGAGAAACTTTTGGATCCATCGGTCAAAGGTCAAGCTCATTTGAAATATATAACTTGATGAGCGCATCATTTACATGGAATGCGATATTACAATAGAAAAAGGTTAGTGTTTGCACAGGGCATGCAGCACCACTCTGAGTAAAGAACACCACTTTAATCAAACAGGGAGCTTTCAGGGGGACATCACAACCAAACAAATGTGTTGTTTTCTTCTTATATCAGGTTTTGTATAAGCTCTGTAAAAAGGCAATATTATTTTTAGAAATAATAAAAGGTGGTGAACAATGTGTTTAGTGCTACTTTGCAGCAGAGGGATACAATCATAATGGCGGACCCTGATTTGAAGCCATTTCTGTGCCAACGGCTCCTGATAAAAATGATGGAAACCTGCTGAGTGTAAACTTTCTGGAGAGAAGGGACAAAGAAAGTGCTGTACGCATCTAGCTGATTGGAGGGGCTTCACTGGTATTGTAGTAAAGGACAAATTAACATCTTTATCAAGACCAAGCTGAGAGGGACTGCTAAATTTGTAACCTCTTGAAACTGATTTCAAATTTCACATTCAGACTTGATGGATCACTAAATTACATACAAAAATGGAGCAATTACATTGTGTGTTTTTGTGCAAGACCTCCATCTCTCCATCAGGCCGTTTTTAAAATGAGATTTATCTGATTTCATCAAACATTACAAAAAAGACTTGCAATCAACAATACTAAATGATGATGTATATGATTCCACGTTATTTTAAGCCGGAGGATAATTGTAATTTGTTAAATCAATATTGTTGCATCCTGTTGATACAGATGTGCTGCATTGTGGAGGCTAAATTAAATAAACTGCAGAATACAGTTACAGCCAAGTGATCATGTAACCAGACAAACATGCAAGTGACTGAGCTCTGGTTGTTGAAGATATAAATTTTGCTCAGTTGCTATCAAGCTTGATGTAAAAACAAATCATAATTCTTTCTTGAATGGGTAGCATGGTAGTGCGGTGATCCACACTGGCCTCACAGAACCAAGGTTCCCTGTTTGAATCCCGGTTTTTCAGGGGTCTTTCAGTCTGGATGTTGTCCCGTGTCTGCATGGGTTTTCTCGGGGCACTCTGGCCGCCCCCCCCTCCCCCACAGTCGAAAAACATGCAAATAACTTGAGACCCTGAATTGACTTGTGATTGTCAGGGTGAACGGTTGTTCTCTCTGTATGTTTGCTCTACAAAACAAAACACTGGCGAACTGCCAAGGGTGCACCCCTCTCTCCCAATGTCCGCTGGGATTGGCTGCAGCTCCCCACGCGACCCTTTAAAGGACAAGCAGTGTAGATAATAGATGGATCGATGGACATTGATGCAAACCCACATTTGGGTCCAAAAGTTGAGGACTGTGGTGTAAGTATTTTGGACATCACGGTTTTCTACCATAAAAATCAAGCAATGTGTTTTTGTCAAGAAGCCAGGAGAGGAGACAGCAAAGGGTATTTAATTAATTTATCCATTCATGACTAAATGCAGATTTTTTTTTTTGTCCTCAAATGTGGGAATTTTCAGCCAGTAATCACTTGTTTTACGTTCAAGCACTCTATGATTAATGCTTTTAGTCAAGTTTGCAGTCAGTCATTATTATTTCATTTGGCGTCTGAAGAGGTGACTGAGCGGCCTCACAGGGAACTTGTCCCCACAGTCTGTTTAATCAGCATCAAACAATGACAATCTGAAGGACCTCTTAAACTCCGGGCTTTGATTAATAACATTGTTAGGTAATTTTTTTTTTTTTCTCTCTTGTCAAGAAACTTGGGTTGAGGTATACATCAAAAAATATCTGACGTCTGCCCTCTGTGATCTCTAATGCATCGCCGTGAGCAAAGTAGCAACAGCCTGAGGGGTGGACTTATAAACAAACCAGCACATCAGACATGAATTCCAATGAGGTTTCTTCGATGGCATCCTGTCCCGTGCAACTTATAATAATTTAACATGCACCCGCTAACACACCGGTGAACATTTCTAGGGAAATAGAAGACAATGACCGATTAACTTAATTTGAATCAGTCCGTCCTATCAATGATAAGCCTCAGGTCCAAAAAATGTAAAAAAATAAGTTCTCCTTTAAGCCTTGATAGAGGTAGTTTGGCTCCTAAACCGTATCCTGCACTGTAGGAGATGGGCATAGTAGCGATACATAAATAAATAAGCAGCGAGCACTATGAAACCAGCCACGGGTGCAAAGCGGGTGAAACCAAAGCGAGCAGAGGCCGAGTGTTGGTCATAGTGGTGGAGTAGAAAAACAGCATCACTCATCACATACTCTGGAGTGTACAGCAACAGTGCTAAGTGATGGTCTCTTCCAGTCAATGAAACAGTCTGCATCGCATTAGTCCAGCACTCATTTCCTCTAATCACTTCCTGTAAGCACCCAATTCAAAAGACTTGAGTTTTAAGAGGTAAGTTAAATTCAAGTTTAAACAAACATAGGGATCATACATATTAAATCAGGGCCAGGATGAACAAGAGTTTTACATGTACTGAGGTCTTGACTACAAATGTCTCTGCAGATCAACTCAACTCCAAACAGATAAGTGTTTGTAATTATTACGGCCAAGCAGTGGCGATTCTAGAAAATGTTACATGGGGTGGCAGAAGGGTGGCAAGTTAAATTCAAGGGTGGCAAATCACACACACAAAGTCAAGTCAAGTATTTTTATTGTTGGAAACACACATGCCTGGTGTCTATATGTATTTATTTATACCAATCGCTAATGAAAACAGTTAACATATTTATAATTCGAAATTCGTCCCAGCCTTTATACCACATACACAATAGGGTCTATAGCATATAACCGAGTCATCCGCTCACATTTTAATGCAGCTTTATAGCGAGCTAGCTACTAGTCCTATCGACTTTTGCAAGCTAGCAATTAAATAAACGATTGAAATTACAACGGAATTGTCTATCACATATGACCACCCATCACATTTTCTTGATTCAAGTTTCAGCTGTACTGTACCTTTTTTCATCACTGCAAGCGTACAGTTGGCTTGTCTCCAGTTCTTTGGCTTTCAAACCGTTTCTGTCTTCATTTGAATGAAGCGGCAGATGCGCACGGTGAGAAGAGAGCAAATAGGATTCATGGACTCAACCATTTTACAGGGGAGGGGGGACATAAAGATTTTAGTTCTTAAACTTAAACAAGTTACCAATGAGAACAACAGCTTCAGTAGCAAAAAATATAATACCATTCAATAAATGTATATTGGAGACACTTCTAACAACCTGGGTGGCAAGTGGGGTGGCAAGCATTTTTTGGGGGGTGGCAGCTGCCACCCCTTGCCACCCCGGTAGTTTCGCCACTGCGGCCAAGCGGGCTATGTGTTCACCCCAGTCATTTAGCTTGTCGATTTATATTTGTTTGTTAGTTGGTAAGATTACGCAAAAAACTATACAACCAATTTCCATTAGGTTTGGTGGAGGGTTGGACATGATGACCCGAAGAAGATCCCTTTACATTTTGGTGCAGATCTGGATCAGGGTGCAGATGCAGGGATTTTTTTATTCTCATTCTTCGACTTTTTTTAACATTACGACAGGACTGTTTTTCCAAGTAACCATTTGTTGATCTTGACGAAACTATTTAAGTAACTGCTATTAGGATATGATGCATTTGAGTACATTATGGTCCAAAAGTAATTGTGGGGGAGAATCCTGCAATACTTTCAAGATAATAAATACACAACTTTTTTAGCAGATGTCTAAAAAAAATGTATTTAAGCACAGTTCTTTGAGTTTTATATATCAGGAGTCAAATCTAACACGCTGATGTCCACTACATTAAATTGGCTTATTAGCCTGGTAACTATCACTAAACACATTTACCTCAGGCTGATGGAGAAGTATTTGCTTAATGATGAATTTAAAATTGGACCCAATGATAAGTGGAGCTAGATGAAAAGTCAGGGCAAAATCTAAATATTTGGGATACATCCTCTTTAGACTTCTTGGTATAGATATTTGAAATATATAATCGAAGAATGTCTCCTCCACCTGAGATATCTATTAACCCTTGAGAGCATTTGACTGCATGACCTCACCGTCCTCTGGCGCAGCTACAGATTTTACTTTAATATCTTTGGTTGTATTTGTAAAACTGATTTCCAGACCGTGACCAGGTTGCAGCTGTGTTGATGAGACGGATCTGGTCTTTGTCAGACTATGAGGAACCCGCTCTTTCAGCTCTTACTGCACATAAAACAACTCCCTTCCACCCAATGACTAGCATGCACCTGGGCCTACATCGATAAAAACAGCTTTGGCGAGAGCTTTAAGCAGCTGTTAACAACTCCTGCAAAACGGACAGCAGGTAAATTGATATCGTAAACCATTTTCACATCAAAGACCAAAAGGAGTTGCTGAGGACGCGGCAGTGGCTCCAAAGACAGATGCATTATGGGGCACAGCAGAAGCACTATGATCATGGATGCATCCATGCAGTCGCTGCTGTGCGAGACGACTAAAGCTTGAATCGGCCATGATGTCTGCTGTCTCTGACACGCTCTGAAGATATTCTGGTCTATTTGTTTTTGTTCCTCCTAGTTGGTTATGTGGAGGAGACAAACAGTGATTTTGGGGCCTGAAAGGAGACAAATGTCTGATCTAAAGTGAGAGGCACAGCTGCAGAGAAGTAGCCGTAAATCTGAGTGACCTGCCAAAATACACTTCCCTCGATTCAAGTCAGACGACTCTTAACAGAGGATGTTCTCTGTCACACACCAGCGGGGGTTTGATACCCATGCCTAATTACAAATGTGAAGAGCACCATCAAGCCCGAACTCATTAAAGTTTTAGTTAAATTTAGTCGCTCACATTTTTGACCCATCATGATTTTTTTAGGTAGATTCTTTTTTTCTACTTCAAGCATAGAGTGATGCAGACAGCAGCTTTTTGTATTACTTATTATTTGTACAGTCTGTATCTCACCGAGCTTCAGTTGACGTAGATAAAGTTTGAATGTCAGGGGAAGCAGTGGGACACATTTTGACAAATACCACACAATCTGCCATTCTGAAGTCAACGGCAGAAAAAAATCCCAAATGCAGTACCAGTATCTCTACAAACACGAGGCAGATAACACAGCCATATGCTATAAAACTTCCTATCTTCATCACAAATATTCATTTTCCAAGAAATGTTATGTCAGGGCAAAACAAATACAAATGAGGTAACATGGAATAATAACTTTTTGTGTAGGTAAGGGGATATATGTGGTGCTTGATGCACATGTGTAAAGCTGCTACAAGCTACATCTAATTACTGAAAATAAACAGCCCCTCTCAGTGCTGTGTCTACAGTGAATTCACAAGTCCCTGCACACATGCACACACACGAGAACTGGGGAGAAACATCAGAAGAATCCCACTGGGAGACAGAAGGGACTCCAGCAGTCTGCGTTCGGCAAACAGCAAAAAATCTAAATGTAAATTTAAGTGTGTTTCAAATGTGTTGAAGTAAATGAGGGACTGTGCCAGACGCTTTAAGTATTCCGCTTTCATATCTCGTCTTCGCTGAGTTTCAGGAGAGAAGCTCAGTGCTTAAAACAACATTGATAACTCGTCTTCCCACAACAGCCTCATATTTAAACTACTGAACAGTGGACTGTATTATTATACTGAGCAATAATCAGGGTCTTACAAGAGGACGATGCAAATGGAAAAGAAATACAGCTGCTACATCATGATATTAACTTCAGATGGTGCAATGTTCAAATGTGACTTTTTGTCACTTTACAAGCCACCACAAGCTGTAATGCAATTCTTAAATCAGTAATGGAGATCAGGCTAAGCAACAACGGTGTTTAATGTTCCATTAAATTAAACGCCATATACCCATTCGGCTTTGCTTTAGCAGGATAAAAGAAAGCAGAGATACTTCATGCTCCAGTTAATATTTGGTCTTGTTGGCTTTAAAAATGACAGTTAAACTTATATTCTTCCATGGGGACATAACAACCTCACCAACAAGGGTTTTACTGGTTGAAATAGAGGTTTTGATATATGTGTTTGATCAAGGAGAAATAACGAGATCCAGAGCACCGTTTGGAGTCAGATTTGGATGTCAGAGCTTGTGACACTTGCATGACACAACACAAGCAGTATGAAGGTGGACTCAATCACTTCACCAGCTCCTCCATCCGCATAGGGGTGGAGTGGATATATAGAGGTGAGGGAATTTTCATTTTTGGGTGAACTACCCATTTGATATGAGTAATACCATCACTAAATGGTTTATCAACAAAAATACAAAAGGCCCCATGAATAATCTACACAATTATATATAACACATAATGATTAATTAGTCTACGTTCATTCACATATCATTTGAATGTTAAAAGTAGACATGTCACCTGCTGAGATCTCTGCTGAGCAATGGCCGTTTTTGCTTCGAGGCTCTGACGTGATCAAGAAGCTGGATTATCTGGTTCTTACCTTGAAGCTGAAGATTCCAAAACATTCAGCAGCTCTGTGACAACCACCAGAAAGGCCAAGTCCGAAATCCATTGCTTATCCCTGGGCACTCGAATGTTACTTTACTTTCTTGCCTGAAAAAACCTGAATTCATCACGAAACTCGAACAAATGGCAGAGAACTTTCCCACGGCTCTCTCACCTCCTGGTGGTGCAGCACTTCACAATGCGGCGCACCCATTTCATCCAGCAGAGCCTTGCACTGACGGTGTGACAGTGCCCCGGAGCAATCTATTGTTGACACTGGAGACAACATGGTGCATCACATTCTTAAGCGCGATTGATTTGGCACACAGCTTTCCTTTGAGGAATACACAATGGCATTTTAACACTTTCCTTGCACACTCAGAGACTTGTGAGGCCGGATTTCTTCCCCACCTTTGCCGGGGCACCATTAGTTGTAGTGCCAACCAGGTGGTCCCACTTCAAATTCTTCCTTTCCAGGATCTTCTTCACTGCTCCTTTAATTGGACCTGAAAGTGTCTGAGGGCCGGTTAGGTCCTGCCAGACTTCAAGATCCTCACTGACACCATGCAACAAAAAAACAACAACACGTGTGCAGAATCAGAGATATCAGTGCTCTGGTTAAATGCGAAAAATGCAAAAAACTCTCTCTCTCTTTATCCATGATTTGCTCACGAATGTCTTGAGCCATGTCCTCCATTGTAACGGTGTTCTGGGTCAAGCTGATTTGGGAGAAAGCCCACACCTGATCAGGACACCTGCAAACAGGTCAGACACTGTTTCACAAAGTCCCTGCATGGAAAAGCTCGTCCACTCATCGCCCTCAGAGCCGATATCTGATAACGTGCTCGCATTGCATTCTCCTGTGCTGATGACGGCTGCAACAGAGCCGCTCTACTTTGAAAATAATGAGGGAATGTTTTGTTTCCTAGTTGCAATGTATATGATATTTTTTTTAAACAGCCACTCTGTCTGCAAATGAGACACACTGCCTATCAAATTTATTTCTGTTAAAAAAAATATTCCTCCTGCCAGTTCTCTTATCGTTAGCTCTATCAGTTACCTGCCTGGCTCGTGCTGATGTCAGAAAAACGCAAGCGCCTATAAACTGTGGTTGGAGATGGACTGCAGCGAGCTTGATGGATAGCAGTTGGAGCAGAAATAATTTAATGTCATGTTGGTCCAAAGGGTTGACCAACAATATGACGGGCCCCGTATTTGTGCAGCCCTGATTTAGACAGTGCCTCCATGGGAACTGTCTGTTAGACATAAAGATGGAGTAATACTTGTTGTACATGTTGAAGACTGTTTGCATTTGATTGTTTGCATAGCTTATTACACCCTTGAAATAATAAACAATAATCCCAACCTGATTTAGATAAATGATTGTCGTACTGTTTGATAACATTACTATACATTTCACTCAAATATGCGATGTGGTATTTACTGTCACTTGATAATGTTCTTCATTATAAGTAAAAGGAAGAAAAATAATGAATGCTGTTTACGTACTAGAAGATTATTTACACATTGAGTTCATCTGTAAGTTTTGCAGTAAATATCAATCACTGACAAAGCTGTAACTGTCAGGCAAACTCGCCAATGTCACGTCAAACCATATTGCAGGACCTGCATTGCGATAAACAAATGCTTCCTTTTGCTTACAGCGAGGGTTGATAATCCTGGGGAAGATAGCAAGAGCAGGCTAGACTTCGAAAAAAATGTACCTGAGACATCCCACCCCCTCATGTCCACCCTCTCGACAAAGCTGCAACTGGAACCAGAAGCAACATGTTTAGCCTTTCATTTACAGTTTAGTTTAAACCTGGATTTGTTTTTGGAACGTATTAAAGCATTGTTCTGTTTGGCAACATTCATTCCATGTCACAGGTGATGTTGAAATGAACATACAAAGATTACACGTAACCAGTGAGAGCAACATGTCTAAAAAGATACTAAAATCTACAATCTCTGGTGGTGTGCTAAACTGGTTCCCCAAGATAGACGACGGTCCGTCTGCTTGCAGTGCCGATGTGATGAAATTAAACTTTTATGATTTGTCGCCTGGAAATGGGGCCAGTGCAGCTGCAAACAGTAGCTGATTTCAGCAAAGAAAAACCAGGGTCAATAAGTGCAAAGAGAGTCATGCTGACATTTGTATGATGAATTAGGATAGCGCCCGATGGGGACACAAAACCATGTTCTGCTACATTTGTGATTGAAAGAAATTAGTGGCTGCTGTATATCAAATTCTGCCAGGGAACAGCCAGCAATTGATAAAACAAAAGCTTTGGCCTCTCAGATTCCAAACTTGAATAGATTTTGATATCATAAAGGAAATTATTTAACCTTTGGATAATTCCACAACGTCTGGATCCGATACGATACCAAGTAACAGCAGGGCCAGGATAACCAATATTGTTACAGATAACAGTACTTGGTCATGTCTTATTAAGGTAAACACATCACTGGTTACTCTTTAAAGACAGTAGCAGTACAATTCTAATTTTCCTTACGTCTTTGTAGACACACCTGTTAAACATTCACAACCCTGGTGGAGAAAGTCAGTGAACCCCTGAATTTAATAAGTGGTTGACGCTCCTCTGGCAGCAATAACTTTAAATAATATTCTTCGGTTGCTGTGGATCACACCTGCACAGCATTCAGGAGGAACTTTTGGACCGTTCTCCCTGAACAACTGCCTCAGCTCAACCACTTTCTTTAGATGTCGATCTCTCTGAGGTAATTTAGCAGAATATCTATAGTGTTAATTCTGGACTCTGATTGGGCCACTCGCACAGTCCGATTTTTCTCGTTTTTATCTTGTCCTCTAGCACGTTTATGGTCATTGTCCTGCTGCATTATTACCTTCTACTGAGGAGTCACATGCAGAGGCCTTTTACACCCTACATATCACTGTGTGTTTCTCCAAAAACAATTAAACCTTACTTTCATCAGCCCACAATTCACTTTCCCAGAAGCGGTTCGAAGTGTCAAGGTGCCAAATGGGTTCCGCTGTATTTTACAGCCAAGGACAGACATATAGGAAAATAAGAATCCAAAGAGCATTGAGCCTATAAAAGGTATGCCTACATTGTGTCATGGCTTTAAACATGTGCCACTGAAGCTGTTCTCTTATCAGAAAGTGTAATTATGATAGTAAATCGAGCGTATGAAGCACATATGTTTAATGACCTTCCATCTACTCCAGAGATAACCAGAGCCTATTTATAGCCAAAGTAAGGCATGTACATATCAACTGTGTCAGAGATAGTGATATAAATCTGACGACTATCAAATTATTCCTATATGTTTCTGTGTGAAAAGGAAAAATGCAGCAATTCAGGATATATTACATGCCATATTTTCATATCTCCATGTTTTTTTTACAAAATGATCGTCAGCAGAAATACTAGATTTGCATGACAAGATCTGAGCCAAAAGGTCACAAGACACTGAACACAATCAGCTTGTATATGCAAAGCATTTGCCATGAATTTTTGCTGAAGAGAAATATGCGATATGATTAATGATTTCTTAAAACAAGGGTTACAGAAACAGATAAGCATATATTTTAGCTGCAACCCTGTGGTTCTTACTACAACCAACAGAGCATGTGCAGCAGTGTCTCTGGGAATCCCAATCACTATCTGCATTCAAACGCATCTTCACCGTCCCAAGTTAAGGGTGACCCAAGGTCATTCATTTGCTTTTAACGCATCACTGTCAAACAACAGGGCAACTCTAAAACTCTAAAATGTTTACTTTGAAGTTATTCAACCCCTGTTTTTTTCTTCTTTGTCCTTCCTGATAGAGCTATGAAATAATTATCTGTGCACTCAGTGGAAACATGTGAGAAAAGATTAATTTATTAGCCCTGACTACAAGAAGTCAGGAGTTCGCTGGAACTGACAAGAAGGAAAAAGACAATATCCAGGGGTTAGTGTTTGGAAATCGATTTCCAGCCAGTTTTCCACATTTGGAGAACATTGCTGGTATTATTGAAGTTCATGTCACAACCATTTGAAGAATCTGCGATAATCACTTCTGCAGACTTGTAGATAATCACAGAAGTCATTTGAAACAAAATGAAGAGGCAGCTATGCCAAAGAGAGTGTGTGTATAGGGCATGGACGATCGATTATCAACACTGATGCATTTTTTCCCACATTGCACCCATTTTCACAGAACTCACTTAAAAGGTTAAATTCGCTATCCAGATCATATTTAAACACGGCAGCTTGACAACTTTCAAAGCAACACAAGCGGCTGCGTCAAGGGACAAGATGTTCTTCTCATCCCCCTCTTCTCTCTCCACCTCTCTGTCCACAGTCTGATCCTGTGTTTGAACTGGGAATACACTGCGAGTTACTGAAGCGAGACGCTCTTCAAGCGCGGCTTCGAGATGTCTTTAAAGGCTCGCATTCCCATTGATACCTCAAATGAAGTATTAACTTACTGTAAGACGCTTTGGTTAAAAGTGACCAAAAAATGGAATACGTTATGCATATTTTATGATTGCGCTGAAATTATAAATGGGTTTTACTTGCTATCCCTCTCCCGCTCCCGCATTCACACTAATCTGTGGCCGTGTCCTCTGATACAGAGCGAGTCCTATTAAGAGCAAAGAGGGGGCACTTTGATTACAGCAGTGAAATGACCTACTTCACACAAAGTTCACCTCATTTCGGTTGCGAATGAAATGCTGACTTTGGTTTAGAGAGCCGAGCAGGTAGCTTGGCGGAATAGCAATATGCCACCGCCATTCTTTTACATTCACTTTCACTATATACAAAAGTGACATGTCCTTTCAGAGATGAATCCAGAAGTGTTTGTCTATCTTGTTTTAATTCTGAATCCTTTTGAATCCTGGCAATACTGGCAATACACGAACCAACCTCATCAGCGCCAAATAGGCTTCAGTCATATTATAAATAATCATGAGTGGATCATTATTTCACAAGTGCCTTACTTGGGCTTGACCAAAGGTGTAATCACAACACAGTGTATGTAATTTAAGCAACATAGTGGGTGCTTCTTCCCAGAGCTCATTAGATTACTGTGGGTAAATACATTTTTAATCTACAATTGATAGTCCCTGTGGGAATTAAGTCCCTAAACCTGCCGCTGCAACATTTTAAGTATTATTCTCTTCTCAGTGAGCAACACAATATCACAATTATCAGAGGACTCCACTGAGTTATTATCCCCCTCCTTTAAAAGCCTGTCACCCGTGTATTTTCTTTTAATTTGCGTAAGATCCATAATGCTTTCCTGAGCCACAAGACGCTCAGGTTGCAATAATGCTTCCCCTAACCCCCTTTACAGACAGAGCACTACTGGTTCGTCGGTGCACCTTAGCTCTCTCCTCCGAGGGTCTTTTCCAATTTGCCTTAAGTGAAGAACACTCACCTGAGCCTGGCCCACTTAAGGTCATTACAGCTGGAGACTGCGGCTCCGAGGAGTCTCCTCCCGCCTCAACCTCTTCTCCATCATAATCTTCTCTCCCGGCTCAAGCCAGCGTTCAGTAGCTGCTCGAGCAGGTGATGAGCAGCAATGCAGTATTAATGTACTGCCATTCACATCACTTCTCACAGGTGGTGATGACAGTCATTGACAAACACATGCTACCAACATGTGCCAGGATGCATAACCAGTATATGCATGTACCTTTGCACGATACAACATACTGTTAATTACCAGCAACTAGCTGCTTTACCTGAATTTGTAAAAGATTACTTGCAGCTAGGGTTGCAAAGGGGTGGACCATTTCCTGTAAATTTCCGGAAACTTTCCATGGGAATATTAAGCTCAGTAGATTTGGGAAATTAAAAAAAACAAAAAAAAAAAAAAACGCAAATTAAGCGCTGAGCATAAAAACATCATTCAAAACTCTATTTTAAAGATGTATGGAATGCAGCACATGCTGCACGTTGAATTTCAACCCTGCACTGTGCATTTCTCCATCACATGTGCAGATAATTCCCAGCATCTTGAACACTGCATCTTATTCTACAGAACAATTCCACATGCACTCTCT
Source organism: Platichthys flesus (assembly GCF_949316205.1). NCBI lineage: Eukaryota > Metazoa > Chordata > Actinopteri > Pleuronectiformes > Pleuronectidae > Platichthys > Platichthys flesus. The sequence goes on along the minus strand of NC_084950.1, from coordinate 21,078,248 downwards.
CATGTATTGAGACATTTCACCCCAGCCAATGTAGAAGGAAAGGCTGTGTACATTTGCAAATACTGTGCAAAGACCTATGTTAAGAATGACACAAAGATGCAGAAGCATATAGTCAAGTGCACAAAGTTTCCTCAGGGCTCAAATCAGCCTATGACAAACAAATTGTTTATATTTATGTCTGTATATGACAAGGTAAATACAGTTAGTATAAATTACCCACAGCATTTCCAGTTTATTCCCGTTAATTCCTGATAATTCCCATATATTCCCATATATTCCTGTATATTCCCATGGAAAGTTTACAACTTTGAATATTCACGGCTGCACCCCCGCTGCTGCACAAAGAGCTGTTCAGTGAAGCCAGACTCAGCCCCCCATCCTACGGGCCGCCGCTGCAAAATGCAATGAAACAATATGAAGGTAGTGGAAACCCGACAGTTCGTGAATGCACCCTTCCGGGTAAGTATTAACCGAATTAAATGACATATGCAAGTCAGTTAGAGGTTATAAATGACAGTTCCGATACATTTCCGGTTAATTTACCAGCCCTTGTATTAAATTGTGCCTTCCCACATGACAAGTGTGAAGTGGATAAGATGGTGCTAGAGATATGTATTCCAAAAAAAAAGATGGACAAATGTCTGGAATTGGAGTATAGATCAAATCAATTTTATTAAATTGTACTGTCCATATAAACAAAATATAAACAGCATTTGATGAAATACTTGTTGCACACCATCTACAAACTGCATACATATGGGAACATGTTAAGTTGGTGAGTTCCGACTGCAGACTGCATCTCTCCCCAGAGTCTCCTCCAAAGGAAAGGAACTCAGTTTTGAAATTTCAGCCAAAGAGAAGGATATGAGAGACTAGACTAGACGCCCCGTCGTGAGATGCACCTTCAAGTCTTGGAGACATCTGCAATGGTGAATTATTTTCAAGTGAATAATGTACAATCTGATGCATAATGCTGAAACATCACTGAGCTCTGAATAATCGCACAATTAGAGCCAGAATCATTGAAAAGGACGAAGCCGAACAAGTACGATTGCAAAGAGACGATGGCTGACCAACTGAAAACTACAAGGTTGAGCTTCAAAGCGACACAGACCGGACACAGGTGTTTATAATGTGCCATCGCTAGTTAGCCTTCCTCTCGGGCCGAAGCTCAACTGTGCCATGAGTAAAAATAAATGACATCAACAGAGCCTATGTACTAATAACACAGATAAAGATGAAAAGCCTCCCGAGCCAGCAGGTGCAATATCCCTAACAGAGTGGATGGAGATGTTTAATAAGCCCCCACACAGTGCTGAACAGAACGAGATCTAATCAGGCTTGGTGAGTGGAAACACGTGCGTGGGCAGATCATTGGTGTGTGTGTGTGGGACGAGGATTGATGTGTGTGCAGAGGCTCGAGACAACTGAATATTTTCCCCCAAAACATTTCGGTACCTGGTCATGATTGAGCAAGAATCTGTTTTTAAAATAAAGAGATGTGTCCTACATATGAGCATTTTTAAAACATAAGGCAGCATAAGCACACGATAGGGAAAAGCAGATTCTTGGATTTGTGTGTGGTGCATTCTTTCACTCAACAGTGACCCAACATCGTTGTGTAGTTGATGCTTACACATCAAATATATAGTGATCTGGAAACTACGGGCAAACGTTTGCAGACAACAGATATTATAACATACTTGGCTTTGTGGTGGGTATGTGGGTGGCAACTGAGGAAGTTTCTGGTCATCATGGCAAATCACAATTTCAAATGTAATCAATGAAACAACAACACACCAGTCTCTGGGACACTGCTCGTCAAGGGGCCACCCAGGGCCGCAAACCCAGTGTTGAGAAACTGCAGACAGTACAAAACACAAAAACATGCCAACAACCAATTTTCCAACATAAAGTTGCACCAAGTGAACGAGACGCAAGCCTGAAGCCCTGTTTTCCGTCATATTAAAAAGGATCCTCTCTGACGTGCTCGTTATCATTGATGTGAAAGGCTGTTTGTTTAGTTCTTTCAATCTGATTAGTACTTTACTGAAAGAGACTGCCATGTACCAAGAGGCAGACAAATAACCAAGGAGAAGAAGAGCACATCACTGACTAGAATATCAATGATGAGGGATATTCGGCGAGGACAAACCGAGGTAAAAAGCTTTTTCTCTTGCATAAAAGCCTGGACTGCCTGAACCTTATTTAAATGCACATAATCACAATAGCATTGTTTTTATATCTGCGGAATATCATTTTGAGCTCTGCTTGGTGTGAAAGGTGTTTTGGGTGATTTTTTACACAACTGCATGTTCAATAATGCTCAAACCATCAGGATCAGTCATCACCAAGGCCACGATAAATATGGGTGCAGAGGGTGAGGCAGCAAACCCTGTTGGTAGAGCACCTGCACGTTCTCAGCTATAGATGTATAATGGATACCAAAAAAAAATACGATATTTAATTATTTTGGTAAGTTAACTTCCTGATAACATAGTGATTTCAGCATGTGATTAATGTGAGGGATTTTTTCCAAATGTCTATTCCAGGTGGAATTTAAATTGAGTGACGTGGCCTCACACTTGCTGAAAACCAGGGCGCAACATCTCAAGAGCAGAAGCAACTCACGGATTTCTTCATGAAACCAGAGCAAATGTATCAGCATGGGTCTCTTAGTAATATTACCAATTTGCAAGTGCTTTTGCTTGTTAGAGTAGATGATGCTCACACCTCCCTCGTCTCCCACAGCAGATCACCCACTAAAGGCTGCTTGATAACAAGCTAATACACATGCTCATTTGAGAATTCGAATGAAAACATACATTTTTGACAACTACATTAGTTTGCATGATTTTAAATTAACAGCATCAATTTGTCAGGCCCGTGTTGGACTAACTGTGGTGAAAATGGAGCTTGTTCTAATCTTCCACACGTCACCTACACTGCCTGTTCTTGCTTCGACGTGAAAATATTGACTTAGTTTTTCACAGATGCTGTGTTCCCCCAAAAATAGACCTCTGGGTGCATTATCCGTAATAATTAGAGATATTGGCAGCTTGCACTTTAGCCTGTGTTTTAACTCTCAACTGATGCTGATCAAACTGGAAATTTCAGTAGGGTAAAGACTGGGAAATGATCCAGGGGCCGTGTTGTGGTAGAAGCCCCTCTCACCCAGCTGTGCTTATGTAATAGACTGGCTTTTCTGAGCCTATAATTAATCTGTAACAAGACATGGTTTCATGGTTTAAATATGTTTTTTTTTTATATATATATATAAAATGTTCAAGCTAGATGCAAGAGCAACAGCTTTTGAAAATTTCATAATAAGCCAGGATTTGCCCTAATTAATCACGGCACCATGAAAAGAACACACAGAGAGCCGTGTCTGTGTATGGGGGTGCTCCTTTTTCAGCCCCTTATCCATCATAAACACTGACCTTGACAGGACCAGTTGTCCTAATGGGGACAAAAGGCTGGTCATATTGAAGCAAACTTAATTCCTGAGGTCCTGGTTAGTGGTAAGATGTGAACTGCTGTTAGGTTACGGTTAGGGTTAGTGCCATTGAAATCAGTTTGTTTCACACAATAAGGCCGAGAACCATCTCAAACAATTAGCCTGTTGAGACTATGGAAAAGATTCTGAACCACATTTTGATACCAGATCAAAATTAAGCTGAGTACTGTGGTGGAGAAAACAGGATATTGCATCAAAATTACATGTGTTTTAATTATGGTTTCTGCATAAATCACTTTCAGTGTGTTATTAACCCAAGTATGGTAAAACACGGGTTTGAGTCAATTGCTGTATTTCGACAAACAGAGCAAAAGAGTTACTTGCCATAAATATCTAACAAGTTTCCACTTGGAACATGTGGAATAGCTACAGCTTTAAACCTCATACAATCTGGTTTCACTTAGATTCTTCAAAAAACAACAACCCCGGAAGCATCTGGATGAACGTTTGGGATTTGTCCAATTGACCTCCTCCTCAATTTCACGAGACAGCTCGCTCTACGTGTGCCAGCAATCAGAGTGAATCTATTGGGCCTCAACCTCGGAGTATTGTTTGTCCATTCATCGTGCTGTCAGTAATGGGCTGGCACAAACAATTTCAAGAGAACAGGTGGAATGAAATGCCAGAGACCTTGTAAATTGAGACTGAAAGGTGATTTAACACAGTAAGGCCACCTATTTGGGACGAGACCGAAAATAGGCTACCCGGAGAAGGGCTCCGTATCTCAGTGTCCGTTAGATGCACTTGTACTCGGCTGCAGCTCAGTGTACAAAAATTGTATTTCTCTGTGTGACGCAGAGGGAGGAGAGACGATGCCTACGTGTCTCAGCGTGATTCTAATGAAGACAAGCAGTGGTGGCTCATCTACCTCCATTTTGTAGGTGTAAATACAGCACTGCGAGTAGAGACATTTATCATTCACACACATCAAAGTACCATTTCCAGATGCTCTCTGCAAGCTATGATCAATACCATCAGCAGTGTGTCTCGTTCTCGTAATTACTGTGAACGGGGAATTTTTGTAAGCAGAGGCCTGACTCCACTCAGGGGAGATCTAATTTAATTATCAATAACTACATTCCCCCTCATTATTGTGTCATAGATTGAAACAGGTTTGTCCATTTTGTGGTTCTCGACTCACGCTGTAGAATCTTTTTACATTGACTCATTCAGCTGATTGACCTATTTGTGAGGGATGACAGTCAAAGCTTCAGTACAGCAGGAGACCTTGGAATAGGTGTGACTAAAGAGGCTAAATCTATTCAACAAGACCAAGTGCAGCCGAATGTGCACAGTAAGTACTAGTTAGGCATATGAGGGGGTGAGGAGAAGAGGTGCTCACAAAAGTGACAAGTTTTCACGCCCAAATGACTGAGTTCAAACAGGTGGACGCAGACTAAGAAGTAGCTTAGAGGAGGAATTATTAGCGCCTCAAATTTGATTTGGCCATGTGTAGCATGTGGGGTTAGTCCTGGTGCCCTGTATCATCTTTAAGGATGTCACAGCACCTGAAGGGAGCCCCACTAGGAGATCATTGCAGCGAGATGAGGGGAGAAATAACAATAATCTTCACATTTTTTCTGTCCAGTGCCAGTTCTAAACATGCCTGTTTGGAATGGGCTGTTTGTTTGGCCTGCGGTGATGCTGGTTGCAGATTTCTTTCCGAAACTGTAGATTTGACCTGCAGTAATTAAGCTGCTGCAAAGTAAAGTGTGGCTGTGGGACTCAGGCCACAGAACCCTGAAGCTGCACCACCGCGGCTGCACAAAGAGCTGTTGACCTGTTTTATTCAAAGTTTAGTGAAGCTCGACTCAGAACACAGAACCCGAGCTAGAGAATCAGCCAACGTGCCTGTTGAGGTGTATGTGCTGTTGTCAAGGTGATGAGCCCCGGGCAGCCCTGCTATAGGCCCCTGGTTACCTGTTTATTCAAAGTTTATATTTATTGAACATATTGCACATCCAAATCACAATAAATGTAACTTCCTTGGGCCCTTAACAATACATATTGTGAGAAGATGAACGGCTCTCGAGATTTTTGTCCCACTGACAGACAGACATATTTCTGGAATTACTAGGTATAAATGGCCAGTATGTACCATAAGTTGGGGACTCAGGCTGGATGACCATGTGAATTTGTTTCGTTAAATCTGTAACATCAAATATATTGTCTTTTTATCCATATTAACAAATGTATCAAATACAATATGTTAAAATGTCTTGTTACTGTAGAAATCCTCTTGGGACACTGGTTCTGAAAATGCTGGTGTCAAATGACAAAGACTTTGAATCAAATCGGTGGTGTCTCAATAAAGTAGTAGCATTTAATTTAGTGGTGTGAGTGAAGAGATTAATAAATAGTTTGTGCTCTTTTTACTTATGAAGAACAATACAAATATCGGAGTAACATGTAAACTGCAGATTGAGGTATATGGACATAATCCACCTCAATTCAAAATAGGGCAAGAGCGGAGCCGTTTAATTTTATTTTGTGAAACAACAGAAATCACCCAAGGTCAGGGAGCGGTGAATCTTCCCGAGACTGTAACATGAATCTCTTTTGTGTTGGGCTAGTAATTCTCCAAATGGAGGATTAAAAGCTGTTGCTGAATTATTTATAATTTCCAATTTATACAATTTAGATTCTCTCAGTTGGCTGGCAAAAAGAAGTAGAAGATTTCAGCAAATACTGCTCTCATCCGTCTTGAACAAGTGCTGAGTTACATCCTGAACCCCCCAACTACTGCATACTGCATTTGGATTTGACAAAAACCTGAAAGTGAGTGTATGAATTCATGTCTGTGGAGTTGGGTGCCTTATTCATTAGTGACATCTGAGGCCGATTATTATTCTTGTCAGATAATAAAAGGTGCTAGCTCTGAAATTAAAAAGGATCTTCGCAATAAAAAGTAGATGAGTGCTATTCACCAAAAATCTGCTTTTTTTATTCTACTGGGGCTTTCTTATTTGGCTGGATGGGCTCCTCAAGGTTGAAGAAGCATGTTGAATGAGAGGTGAACTATCTTCAAGAAACACAAGCAAGTCCAGGAGCTGATTCAACTGTTTCTGACCCTTAAGTTAATAATGTTGCACTGGGCTTTATTATGTTGGGAAGAAAAGTGTATCAACGATTTGTATCCGTTTACAATAACTATTTCACTTTAGTTCAAACTATCAAGGCGAGTAATAAAGTTTGACATTTAGGTGACGAAGCCTTACTCATACATTGCTTTTATGGAGTGTTTGTACGAGGAAGACGATTAGTAGATCAGTGAAAGGAACTGTGAACAGATTTTTCGCATCATCTCTTATATGTGTTGCTGCCTGGCCTCAGAGTGCACAGGGATGAGAAGCTCACATCTGCATTACGTCACTGTGCGAGTCTACCACCGTGGACGCCATTAGCTGAGAACCGCTGGAACAAATTTGCCAGCCTCATTTCATGCATCATGGTGAATCACGAAGCCACATTGGTAATAACCATTATTTGATATAATGGCCTTGAGAATAATTGCCTTGGAAGTTGAGAAGAAGAATGAGTAGTTAGCCTCTCATTTGGTGATGGGCAATATCAGCGCTTGCTGGCTGTGGGTGGAGGAAAGATCATGGGCACCGTGAGTCACTCTTGGATGCAAGTCACCCACCGCATGACAAGTTTTGACTGCAGCCGATTAGTGTAGCAACTACTCCTGGTAGTCAGACTGTACCACATCCTGAGCGTGTGTGTGTGTGCGTGTGCGTGTGTGCAGAGGACGGCAAAGAGGGAGATATCACTTCATAATTACCAAATGTACTAATCAGTTTGCAGTATACCTCTAGTTCAAACTGCAATGCACCAGTTCTGAATTTAATAGCAATGTATCCTGGGATGCCATCCTGGTTCAATCTTGATCTGCACTAAAACCCTCATAAAAGCTTCACTTAGTAAAGTCAGATCCACATTGTTTATGTTTAAACCCGTAAAACGGTATGAATAATGCATCACGCCTTCTCAGCTCGGTTGTTCACACCCATCAAGAAGTGAGACAATAATCAGAAAAAAAAATTCAATAAATACAATCTGCCTGTATGGGTTTCACAATAACAACTTTGCAATATGAATAAGCTCTCCCCAACCAGTGGAAAACCCAAGCCACTGGGGTTGTGTTTCAATGTGCAACAGTATCAGCTGACCCTGGCTAAGTGCTGGAGAGGAATTATAAATGAAACAGAAGCAGGAGGTCTACACAAGGTGGGATAATTTGATTTATCTTTTATTATTCTTCCATCCCCCGCTGTTATCATAGTTTCTACTCCGAAATGGGAAATGTGATAAATATTGATATCCTCTACAGGAAATGCAGCCAGGCATGTGTGAGAGGAAGGCCCCGGCCTACCCATCATGGGTTTTCCTATGGTGAGCTCCGGTGAGTGTGTGTGTAAACTGAACCCTCTACCAAAAGCATGAGCCTCAGAAGAGATTTGCTTTGGCTAAAAGCTTTTGTTAGCACACACACTCTGTCTTTTTTGCCCCTCTCGGCCTCCTGTCAATCTTTCTGCTGCCGTATCCCTCCTGCACCCTTCCCACTTCACCTTCCACTGGCCCTGATCTCTTCACTGCTTTCATTACCAGCCTTTTTCTTTCTCCCTTGTTCTGTTGTTATTCCGAAAATGTCTCAGTCTCCCCCTTTCCACCAATCTGTCTTTACTCCCCTCCCTGTAGAGCTGCTAGAGACGAGCGAGAGGGAGAGAGATGAGCAGAGAATTAATAACAGGCCAACACTGAAGATAAAAGGGAAGAGGCTCATTCAACATGCACGGCGGACCAAAATAGCAACGTCAAGTTTGGCTCATGCCTCCAACTGAGAAAAACAAACAAACATGGGATCCTCATCAATATGTGATTAGCATTATATACAAATTTCATAAGGCAAAAAAAGATAAAATAATGCAAATACATTAAATATGACGCAAATTATTCAATTTACTTAATGAAACACTTCTTGAGCATCAGAGCTGTTGCAAAAGGCCAATAAACATGGCGGGACGCTACCAGTTGGCCCCCCCGCTGAAGCCAAAGGGGTCTCTATGACAGTATGTGAATGCACAGGAGCATCTGAAGGAGCAAGCCCCATCTTGTCGCATCAAACACCTCCAACATCACACACACACATTCTGCACAAATCCACGTCTCCTCATGCCCTCCTCCCATGCTGTGAGCAGAAGGCAACACACAAACAAATACCCAAATGCATGTCAAATCCTGCACACCGACATTTACTTCACTGTTATGACAAAGTCGCTCCCTGTCAGCGTTCACACATGACTTCAACCAATAGACCTACACTATCACTGTCAGGTAGACCATGCAAAGTTGTCTCTGGGGGACGTGGGCTGAAAATAACAGCAGATCAATGGCAAGTACCAAGTGGAGCATTTTTCCCTCCAGCCTCTGACAGCATGAGCAACACTGCTGGTGTCGGCACACATTTCTATTCCCTGCTCCTCTCCCTGCACGCAATCTCTCTCCTGCTCCCCAGTCAGCCCATCCTCATTTTCTCCCCCTATCCGTGTCCTAAATAGCTTGCTCTGCTTCATTTAACTGCTTCCCTATCCTATAATGTGTACTGCTTGCACCTGTCAATATGTTATGAGAAGTAAATCAGGCAGGAAGTGCAAGGAAAAGGAGATGGATATGCAAGAAAGAGAGTGAGGGGTTAGAGAGGGAAAAGGAGACATGAGAGAGTCCTTACCGGAGCTGTAACAAGGGGGAATCAGAAATTGTCTGCTTGATTCCTCGGTGGCTACTCATTAAATCCAAGATACTGTGGAGAGGATTGAAGATTCCAACGAGATGCTGCCCCGAGAGGAGGAAAATGAGTCTTTAATGGGAGGATTTTTTTGGAGTGTTGTTTAAAAATGTACATGAGGAGAAGGATCTGATATCCAAGTTCAGAGCTCTTCACGAGTCCTTGCCGTCAGCTTGCCGAAGCCACGTGTGTGCACAACGACGCGCTCACTGACACATGCGGTTCACACAGCAATTCACACACGTTTACGCACACCCATGGTGAGGGTGTATCCTCTGTTAGTCTCACCTAGGCTGAATTGAGGGAGAAAGAAGGAGGGATGGAGACGGAGAGGAAGAGAGAGAGGGAGACAAGGGAGGGTATGTGGAGAAGGGGAAAGGGAGGGGATGTGGAGAAGGGCAAGGTGGAGGGAGGAGCTGCAGTGTGTGGTGAGAGATTGAGAGAGGGGAGGGGAGGAGGGAGAGAGTGTCTCTCCATCCTTCCTTATTTCAGCCTGAACTGCAGTGTGATCTGCTCAAATGTAACACGTGGAGTTAATAAATGCCTCTCAGCCTGTCTTCATCTGAAAAGACTAGCACGTTGCCGATGTTGCTAAACTTAGGGATGGAAGCAAAAACATGGAAGCTGTAACACTCCGATCTGTTTGTGCGTCAGAGCGCTGAGTAATGTGCTTTTCTTGCGCACAAAGCTTAGCAGATAATCACGCTGGGAAGATGGCTGAGAGGGATGAGAGAGGGAGGCGGTTGATGCACTGGGCAAATAGCCAGCATCTAAACATACCCTGAGTCAGATGGGATATCAATGGCTGCAATTCAACTTTGCAAACAACCGTCACAGTACCTCATCAGACAGTGGCATCCACCACCTTGCCAGTATCTCCATCATATCGCATTCACATGAATACAAACTTAGTTACTATGGTCATGGCCACATCTGATGTATTCTGAAAAGAGTAAATGACATGAAAGCAATCTAATCTCTCTGGATGACTGGATCACTGAAATGTTAACATCCAAGCATGATATTATTTAAATGGCTTCATAGAGCTTGGTAAAGCACCATCCGGACCAAATCACTATGCATTTTGGTGATGGCGCAATGAACTGAAATAGTTTCTCTGCTTACAGGCAACATAAACATCTCAACACATGCTTGGTCTACATAACTTTGAATAACAAAACAAGCTGCAACATCCTCTGCCCTTAACCTTCAACAAGAGTAAGGAAAACCAACAAAAAGCATATTAACAGGGAAACATCATCTGACTGAGAACATCAACAAAATAACAATATTTACAACATTGATTAAAATAAACAATTGGTAACATAATGGAAAAGTGTGTCAGTGTCTAAAGTATTTGTATAAGAATATGTCTAATAGAGATGAAGGGAGCAGCAATGAGAACATATTTGAGGACTTATTGTAGAATAAGCACTGTAACTATTATTTCATGTTAAATTATTTAGATTTTTTTGATTATCTAATTGTTATTTAGACATGTTAAGAGTTTAGAATTTCTTTATATATATATATATTTGAATTAAGTATTTCAAACTGATTATTGACTATTTTGGCTTATTGACTTATACTCGCGTTTCTTTGTGTTAAGGTTTGTATTCAGTTGTTTCCTCCTGAGCTCTCGACTTTAATTTTGAAATGATCTTGCGTGTCAGTAGCTTTATTTAAGGGCAGAGTATGTTAAACCTTGTTAAAACCTTATTAGACAAATTGTGATTTGCGAATATGGGCTATACAAATATAATTTGATTGATTGATTGATAGTCCTGTTTGCCTGCCCTTGTGATCATCTGCAGCTTTTGCTCATATGTTTAACCTGTATTCAATCAACCCTGCCTCCCTTATGTATATAAGTCTCTGTGCTTCTCTTTGTCTCTGGCAGTTCGTTTTCTTAGCTCGCCATCATGTTTCCCTGTACGTCGTTTTCTTAGTTAATCTTGTCATCCTGCCACTGTGTACATTCAGTTTAGTTTTTTGGCAGTCTTTCCAGTCTTGGAATTTGTTTTTGAACTCTGTTTTGTTTGGTGGAAGTACCTTTGACAGAATTAAAGGGCACTTCTCGTTTACCTTGCTTGGAGGTGCATTTTGGGAGCAACTCTTAAGGATAAAAATATTGGTTTTGGCACCATTTAGGCAGAACTGATTTGAAAGTCTTTCCGCCAACACGCCTTTTGAAAAGCACAGTGGGCGTCCCTGGGCTGACATGACTCACCCTATATAATCCGACACCGCTGATTCATACTCTAAATCAGCATAAACTTCCAGGCAGGGGTTAAGAGTATGGGTGGCATAAGCGGTCAGGACACCCCACTGCGATCAGCTTACAGACAGGATTAGGAATCAGTGGTGGTTGGATGGGAGGCTGGTGGGTAGAGCTCTGAGGATATCTCGCTCCTCACTGGAGCCATGGTTGTGAAAGATAGGCCTTCTGTGGTTGAGGAGGTTTGGTTTAGCTAATAAGATGAAGATGTCTGTCCTTTACAAAGCTCTATCTGCGGAGGAGCAGGCTCCAACAGGTTTGACGTTGATATCAAGATAAACCAGATTTTCATGGGGCTTGATGAAAAGCACCTTCTGAGAAATCCACTCCCCGCCACTTCGCCACATGTTCGTTTCAGTGCTTTATTCAAGATGAATATACTGCTGTGCGTGGTGTTCTCCTTGATTAAGTCAAATTTCTATATATATATTTAATGTACAAAGAGTCTTCAAAAGTCTTTAAGAGTGCTTTTCTGGGAGCCCTTTTTCCCAGTGCCACTACTATACATGGAACACACACATGGAAGCCTGCAGCAGCTTAGACAGAGTGCTTTCATAATACCCAGCAGTTGTTTGTGCGTATCTCACTTCATGGCTGTTTTAATACTTTTTCTGTCTTGCATGAAAATCAAGCCGTACATCTGACTGTCTGTGTGACCTACCCACAACTGAAAGCACCATTTCAATGTTCATGCCGCGCAAAGTCCCTCAAGGGATCCTAAAGAAGTTTATAGTGAGTAGGGATAGCAATGGGAAGGTCATGTAACAGCACCGCCACGCAGCAAGAACAAAAACATAACTGTGGTAAAGCAAGCGTTGGTGATCCTTGAAGAGTTAGTAAGAACCCAATACACATTGGAAACATTGTAACCCGGGTATCAAATGATATAAAAGTAATCTAAAAATAATATAATAATTTCCAATGCGCAACTATAAATATCCGGGTCAGGGGGTCACTTCGTCTTCCCTGTCTATTATTGTGAGCAGTGTGGAACAGCATTCGGCAGCAAACATCATCGTGAAAAATCTCCGGTAAACTCGTGAGAGATCAGCGGTGAGTTGCACTGTGTTTGCATTGTGGGTGATTCCCTCTAGTATAGCGTGCTACAAGTTTAACCTGTGAGTGCTGCCTCTGCTAGATTCCCTTAGCTTCATGCCAATGTCCATACAAAATCCCATAGGGGAATCACTAATCATTTAGTGATGATGTTAGTGTGTATGTTTACTTGCACTTAGCCTGTAAGGCTTGTCCCTAATAGCCCTGGACATATTTGTGCATTTTGATTGAATGTTTTGTTCTTTGTTAATGGTTAATTTATTTCATAAATTAACATTTTAGCCTTAACCAAAGGTTTGTATGTTGTAGCTATAATCCTTACTTCTTTTTTTTCCCTAACCGTCAGCTGTTGCGGGACTCAAACTCTGACAGTGATGGCTAGCTACCCCAAAATGGACTAATATGGACCCAACCTCATTGCCACGACGAGTGGTAGAAAGACACTCACCCTTAATCCCTTTTTTTGGTTGTCCCTTTTCAACATTCCAACGTGGGCTATCCTTGGATCAACGTAAATTATATTAATCAACTGAAATGATGTGCATGAACTGAAAATATAAGCATGAACTGAAATTATGACTGAACAGAAATTATATGACTGAACTGAAATAATATGAGTTAACTGAAAATATATATATATTTTTGTTTCAAGTTTGTAATACTCCTTTTTGTTAAGTCCAAATACAAACTATAGTTAAAACCTACCTGTGACTCGACATTCACACATTTGGCTGCAACCGAACCCAGTAGTCCGCAATCTGCCTAAACCCAATTGGTTACAAAATGTAACCCATATATCCCATCCCCTCCCATCAGCTGCAAAAGCTCTGCTCTCAACACACAGGACTGACAACTGCTGTAAGTTGCCTGTCTGCTGTCTACGGTTGGTTAGTAACAGACAGGTACAGCAGCCATCATTTCCTTTTATCTGAATGAAACTTATCCTGTCATGGTTTTGCTTTTTGAGTGTTTATTTTTCCCCTCTTTATCCGAGTGTTTTCAGTTTAAGTATTTCTTCCTGGTGTTTCATGGTTATCCCTGTGTTATTTCTGTGTCTCATGTCTTCCCACTCCCTGTGTTCTGTTTCCTGTTTTATTTAGTAAGCTCTGTTCCTGTGTTTTCTTTCTTCACTTCCTGTCTTTGTGATTTCCTGCACCAGTCCTCATGTGTTCCACCTGTGTTCAATTGCCCCTGCCTTCCCTGTGAGTGTATATAAGTCTCTGTGCTTCTCTTTGTCGGTTCGTTGTTGTAATCTCCTGTGCTTGTCGTAATGCCTGTCGTCTATGCCTCGTCTCCTGTGCTTTTCGCATGCCATGTCTTTTGTGCTCGCATCCTCTCTGTTCTCGTAAGTTCCTGGTGTTTTCCCCTGTGTGTTCTTAGTTATTTTTCAGTTTAGGCTTTTTTTGAGATTCCTTTGCTTGTTGTTTGTTCTGTTAAAAGGGCACTTTTTGGTTAAAGCTCTGCTTCTGTGTCCACCTGCTTAACATAACCCGGACAGATCCATTATAGGTTGTGATTATTAAAGTCCTGCGAGGGCCACAGACAAAAGGATTTGATTAAATAAGATTAAAAAGTATCTCAGAAGCTAATAACTAGCCCCACCTTTTAATTTGAGGAGACAGGAATCTCATTATACAGAAAACCAACATTTGTAACCTTGCAACAAAACTGGGCGTTGTTTCAGAGCTCACCCTAAGGATCTCAATGTCGGCTTACAGGGGAGCTCATGGCCTTTTCAGGGGGGCTGAGCTCCCCTGTGATTCCAACCATGCATGTACAACTAACAGCATCAAGGAAAGCCAAACAAACAATTTTTCTTTAACCAAATAGAAAAGGCCTCAACACAGATAGCACACCTGTACTACACACACAACTGTAAACACTTTGCTTCCTTTTGAGGCTGATATTTAAAAAATTTAAATATCATGTATGTGTGTGTTGATTATTGTCAGTCATTTAATTTAAGACTCACTAAAGCATCATATGGACTATTTTTTGTGTGAGGAAGGGATTTGAGACACAGTGACAGTTTCCTCTGTTCAGTTGCCAGATTGTCTGCAGTTTGATTTTCCTCATAGCTTTCAGCCATAACTGAATCTAGTTTCCTCATTGACTGTTACTTGAGAAGCTCGCTCCGGCCTGAATGGCTGCCAGATTGACTTTAAACCTCAATGTAGTTAAATGCTTTTCATCCCAGCCTGCCGTGTTCGGTGAGTGAATATGAGTCCGACTTCCTTTTTGTTTAAACCTGGAAAAACTGTTTTTCCAAAACATACCATACACTAGGGAAATATATCTGAAAGTCGTCATTCACTATCTTAGAGAAAACCTTAACTTTATATACTTCATCTTCATTGACCCTAATAATGTGTGGGTTTTGTCCAGATACTCCAGCTACCTCTCACAATTCAAAGATTCAAGATTTTTATTGTCAAATGCACAACAATAACATTGAGCAGTCGCTGGCAGTGATATGCTTGAGTCTCAGGCTCTCTTCTAACAATGCTCAGTAATTACAACCTATACAATAAAATAAAATAGAAATAGTATATAATAGAAGATAGAATATCAACATTTAAAATAGAAAATAATGTATATATATCTAAATATATATAAACAGCTGAGGAGGAAATACAACAACAAAAATATGCAGGTATGTCACGGAGAGGAGTTTAAAAGTCTATTATTATATTTGAGTCTTAACAGCTCAAATATTGTTGTGACAAAATACTGATTAACTTTCAATCCTTTAAACATTGTAAACATCTATCTTAAAAAATTGCGCTGCGAACGGCCGCCTTGGTTTGTTTGTGGATATTTTTTTTTTACGCCAAGGACTGGGCCCTACCGCAGCGCATTACTAACCAACTGCACATATTGCACAATCCCTCCCCTGGTGCTCATTGTATTTCTTTCATTGGTGTCCTATTTTTTTATTCAATTTATTTTTACCTGCACAAATACACCACAGCAAATATATTGTATGTGTAAACCTGCTTGGCAATAAAAAAAAGATTTAGATTCTGACATACAGTTGGAGAGATTGTAAAGGACAATTTGCTCATATCTGATGTCTGACCCTTTTGAAATCTGAGATTTTGAGATCGCCATGATATGAAATAATTGCTTTTAAACGGAAGAAAATCCAAAAGGAACTTGAGGAATTCAAATTCATCAATAAACATGATAAGGAACAGTCACCAGCTAATGAACACGTTTGTGGGAGATAATTGTGGACATTTCATCGCACGCTTAAATGTTCTTAAACAGTTTTTACACCTAAATCTCAATAAATGTATATATTTACCAGGAAGACATTAGTTAGTATGTTGGTTGTGCAATAGCTAATAAAGAACAGGACAAACAGTGATTGCCTGTTGTGTGAAGTCAATTTTCACTTACAGTTCTAAATATTGACATTTGATTTATGCCTTGCTGTCATCTCAGAGCAGTGTCTGCATGGATGCTGCCACATGCAAACATACACCCCCACTCGCATGTGGCAGTGAATGAGCCGCAGCTTTTTTTCTCCTGTTTCCTTCCCAGAAGTTACAGCACATATCCACAATGAAGAAATGATGCACCTGCAGTATTTCTGTGAGACGCAAACAGATGCTTTTGCAGGGTTTATGAGTGGGTTGGTGCTTGCAGCCAATCATACACAGCCATGAATAATGAAATAGTACCTCCAGCTAAACTTGGACTTTTTGTCCATCCATACAGAAGACAGTCCCAGCTCTCATTGAAATCCAGGCACCTGCTCCTGTCCTTGCTTAGCATTTGCAGTGTGGTCCCTGGGGTAATACAGGCGCAAAGTCGTGGTTCTATGCATGACAGCGTTTCTCCCTTCTCAACACCGCTGTGACCCACAAGAAGCATTCAGCATCTGAATTTCCCCATGGATCACCCAGGCAGTATAGCATAGGCATGCCCATGTCAAAGAAAACGGGGGGTTGATGTGTGTTTGCACATCAATTGCAATTTAAGTGGTGTGTGGTGTGAGGGGGGAGGTTTACCCCACACATCCCATTTAGGATTATAGTGTGTAGTCTTGCTGCATGTCACTCGTCACTCCTCATTCTCTTCACTCGGAATTATCCTTTTTTTTGCTTGTTTTCAAATCTCCTCTCACTATGGGATGACAAGATTTCGATCTTCCTGTCAAACAGTCCAAATATGCCTGTTACTGTTTTTGCGGCCTATTGTTCAAAGGAAATTGTCCATTTAAAGTTTCATCTCCTTGCAGATAATGTTGCAAGAGATTTTGGAATAAGATGTAACTAACTAAACTAGTGTGAAAACTTAATTTGAATATAGAAAGGAATTTTGCATGTTTAATCCCTCATAAATTTTACAAAACAAGTTAAATACATATTTATCATTAGCTCTGTGATGGTTGAAATTTTTTCGATTCATGGGCCAATCAAAAATAAGTCAAAAAATGTGGGGCTCAGATGAATTAATCGATTCATTTGTGCTTACACAACAGTTTACCCAGTAAATATAATTATCCAACACATGCATTTTACCTTATTTTAACTGTATCTGTACTGGCTTTGTTCGCAGTATAATAGCTTCTGAGGTTAAAGAAAAAAAGAAAAGATTTAAGTTAGGCCCAGACACAGAAATTATTATACCATAATGAGCATGAGATCCATAGACAATAGGAATATTCTGCCTCTTATCAGACAAAGCTAAAATCCAACCAAGCAATCCAGTAGTTAATTAGATTCTCAAATTGGCAGTGGATTCTAGTCGAACGATCCCATTGGCCATTGCATAGTCTTGCACGAGGCGCACAGCGGAGGACATCTGGGGTTGTCACATAGAAAAGCTGACTTAAATCACAGCTTCAGCCTCAATGAAATTATATATTATACATATTGCCTCGACACCTGCTCAATCCTGTCACTAATATTGAATCCAGTTGTTTGGGACTGTGATTGTAGTTTCACATTTACAGGAACAACACATTATTTGTATATTTCAAACAGGCCGGTTGACTAAAAAAAGTATTTGTAACATTCAAGTATCCTAGGGCATTGTGACCATACATACTCACTCACATCATTTTTAGTTATGACACCAGTTGTTTTTGCACAAATCTGTGGATCACAAACTGTCCAAGACTGCTGTCAAATTTTTTTTATTATTATACAAGAATGACTGTATTTGCAGTACACAACTGCTATACATAATTGTATGAGGATCAAGAATCTATATCTGTACGAACAGCTGATTTACTACAAAGCATTTTAATCGTGGACTGTTTCCCTAGTCATTGCAATTGTGAAATTACCCGATGGTTCATTCAGACGTCGCCTAAATTCAGCATTTTGGATTCAGGCTGACAGTAATAAGACAATAATACAGAGTTTAATGAACTTGTGAACGCTAATGGAGCAGCAGTACTGTGAGCCACAGATGAGCCATTGTGTGAAACATATTAAGGTCACAGTGAAATGAAGTTATCATCTGGCTCTGCAGAGAGACACAAAGGAATGTCCAGGCTTTTCCAAATACAGCAACTCAACGTGCCCTTTTTTTTCCGATTAATATCCACAGAGATAGCACATCATCTCCCTGGGTCCTGAGCCATAGAGCTGCCGGGACATGGTTGTGTCCCCTCGCACCAATAAGGTAAATAGCATCAATAAAAGCCCCATTCATGTGTAAATACTGGCATTAATATGAATATCATATCAATGATGCAACTTGAGGTTATGTTGTTCCTCGCAGCCATTTGGAGTAGTTCATGGTACAGGTGCTAATGTAGCCTGAAGACATGTGACACCCTGCAGATGTAGCAGCTCATTGTCGGAACACCTACATCTGTCTCAATTTGCTTTACAGACATTTTACTTTGTGTTAACCTTCATAGGCTCTTTATGTAGAGATCTTGCAAATGTCCATGTTGAATTTCAATAGCTATTGTTTTACTTTGATCTACTAAGGGAAATGATTTGTGTAAATAATGAAAACAGAAAGTGTTCTATGGTGCTAAAACAAATTATGTTCCAGACATCTGGCCTGGCTAATTCCTGTGTCAGAGGTTGCCCTCACTCCAAGGTTCCCCTCATTAGCTTGACCTCTTACCCTGCAGTTTTAATAATCCACAATATTACCACCCCTTGTGACCCATGCATATTTATAAAGCCCTCATTATGCCATCACTCAAAGTAATCATTATCCTGGGGCCCATTATAGCAGATTTTTTGGCACTTTCCATCGAGGGACTGTTTTTCAATAGACACAGCACAAACCAGTGCAGACTTATCCACTCTGGGGGATCACAGGTGGCACTGAGAAGTGACAGAGAACAAACCTTGCATGTGTTGCAGGAGGAATAAAAACGCGTAGCTAGTTGAGATGTCTCGAAAGAGAAACAAGAGCCTGTGCTTGCTTTCCAGCTACAGTAACCGTACCCTCTTCCTGTGCTGCTTATTTGTTAGCTTTATTTGCTTGTAGCTGTGTATTGATTGCTTGTGTTCCCCTTGTTGTCTGTGAGTCAAACACATGGTGTCTGTTGTTGTTCCCTATGATATATCCTGGTGTAGACAGTGTATGTTGTCTGATCGTGTGTGTTTTGCTGCGCCGCTTGAAGCTGAGACACTGTTGTTTCTCTGTTGTCTTGCTCCGGCCTTAGAAGTTGAGTGTTACTTTATCTTTTACCTGGGGACACAGCATTTGTTCAACAACATAAAACCGTTGCTGACTTGTGCTTGATTAAGATTTCGCAAGTCTTGAATTCAGATTCGCTGCTCTGCTGGCAAACCCTGACCCCTTCTGTTGCGTTGAGGGATATCTGTACATTTTCAACTTGGCAAAGTTCCCCAGCAGCCAGATTTTGTCTATCAGCCAATCAATCATCAAATGATGCAATCTTTGCGGCTATGTGAGTTTAATTTGTGTATATGGGATTTTTATTTTTAGAGCCAATATTTCAGTTGGATTTAGAATGAACAGACATAACTGCCAATATTTTATTAGGTTTTGGGAGGGACTGTAGCAGTTGAAGAATTCATTTGATTTAAAAATGCTTATAAAAAGTTCTGCAAAGAAGCTCCTGTTACATTGATAACCTTGTCCCCTAGAAATTATACTCATATAGCTTTCTCAGTTAGGCTGTGGTGGCAGGGTGGTCGCTGTTAAATGTATTAATGCCATTGAGTTACACCAGAGGCTGGTATTCACATCCACAGTCATGTTGGTGGTTAGGCAACAAAACATTTGGTTAAGGAAAGAAAAAATCTGAATGAAGTTTTTTTCAGTTTAGCACATTCTTTTCCTGACCTTAAACAGGTGCTGCAAGAAACAGATGTTGTACTCTATGTTGTACCCTATTAAGTAGTATCAATACTGTACCTCAATATCATGTATTTAGCAAAACAAATGCATCATCTGTAACCCTTTTGTGACACTCACTGATTTCTGTGATGTTCATTGAATATTATATGTACAGATGCTTTGCTAAACTTTTAAATGAAATTATGACCAACGACTGTATAAAGAGGTGGACAATACAGTTCACCAAAAGCAATATCAAATTGTCTTGATTGGCCCCTGGTGGGTGGCTGCGGTATAGATCACAAACCTTGCTTCCTCCATGTTGGTGGGTGGGACCAAACAAAACAGTCAAAGCACACATCAAATAGATTTGTTTTAAAGATGCTTCATTATTTTAAGTACTTCTTTTAACACTGGTATATATGTCCAAGATAATTTTTTGGGGGTATGTTTGGTTTTTATTTATTAGTTAGTTAGTAAAACATGATGATATTAAACTGAAACAGACTCAACCTAGCTGTTGCACCTTTATTCCCTCATTTGCCACTCTGCATACTCGGGCTCAAAATGCACAAGATGGCAGTGTGAGTATTTCAGCTTCATTCCTGGATGAACTGGAGTGGGAGAAAGTGTAAACATGTCTATATTTATATACAGTCTATAGTTCAAACGCTGGAATTGAACAACTGTTATACCACAACAGGATGTATGAAACATAGAAATATGCAAAGGTGCTGGTGTTAAACAATAAATGTAGAGTCTCTGGCTAACTGACTATCGACAATAAGTCAATAATCCACAGTTGGAGCCTTTTCATTATGCCTGTGTTGTTGTGTATTTGAATTGATTGTACACATCTACAGCTGGGTGAACATTTTGTAGAACACAGCAGGATTTTTATTAAAGTTCCCTTAAAATATTAGGTGTTGTTGATTTGACTTTGCAAATCCTCCTATAAAAGCTTGGCTTATAGATCAAAAAGAAAGAAGACTTTTGCCGGTTTAAAGGCATAGCAAAGTTGACTGATACCTCAAAAGAAGAAGCATCGGAATACCAATTAAAAAATGCATTTAATAATTTACTCAAATGTCTTTTTTTCCTTTCAGAATTTTTGACCTGCACCACAATAGAGGCTTAATAAATGAAAGGTAGCAGTGTCATACACAATGGTACATTGTGCATTCAGCGACACAGCACAGGTATTGCAGCTATTTGGAGCGGTAACCTTCACACTGTAGAAGCAAGGTTGCACTGTTCATCTACAGTGATGAGGGACAAAGCCTGGCCAGTAGCTGAATCTGAATTCTCTAAGATGAATCATGCTCAGAAACTGCAATTACTTTGGGGTGATTATTCAGTTTTTTTGCGTTTATTTGTAAGGATGATTATCTAGCCAGGCACCGATGAGCCAACCGATCTTTGCTGCAACGAACCATAACATCAAATACGACCCTTGTGAATAATGCGCAATGTGTTGTTTGTTAAATTTGTGCAAATATGCTTAACATTTATAAATATACAGTTTGCACAATTGCACCAGTTTGCAGTACATAATCCTAGTTTCAGAAATCATGTCATATAGAAGAACCGAGCATTTTCATGTGTCATTAGCTAACTAAGTCAATGACTCACCATCAACCACCATCATTGTCCAGCAATATTTTGCTTGTTTGTTTGTTGGTGCGGTGATCAAACCTGTAGGCTACCAGCAGTGGAAACTTCCTCTGACTTTTCATTTTTCTGCCAAGGATGTTGCAATATGTGACCTTCCATGGCCTCACATAAATATTTTAAACGAAAAGGCACAAATGTTAAAATGATGAGAACAAGCCCTGCATTATTCAATATGAATGTTTAGTTGTTACTCTATATGAATACCCTTGTGCACTAAGGTACACATTAGTGTTTTGTAATTCAAACTAAAAGAAGTAATATCACTTAGCATTCCAAATTCTTGGTGTATGTTTGACAAACAAGTTTATGGAATCGTATGGCATCAAATTATTTTCATTAATATTTTGAGTATTTTAAATCATGCTCACAAACAATTGTAGTTGTGTGCACCTGTTGTGTGTTTGGGAAAAAATGACTATATATATTCACATGTGAATATATAAAATTTAAAGCTATCATGAATTAAAGTGTGTGATTGTACAATCATATTTTAGAAATAAATCTAGCCATAATATGTAAAATAAAAATAAAAATATGTTAAGTGCACAAGCACGCATGTGAAACATTTCAGTAGCTGTGAGAACATTTTATGTATGTATGAGTATTCTTTGCAGTGTATGAGGTTTCACAAGTTCTTTCCGATCGGTGCAAGTGACACTGAAGTTGCAATTTACAATCAACAAGCTTTTAGTTACAAGCAGGAATTCTGATGCTACATTTTCGCCCGAGCTGATGAGCCAATTAGCACGTTGCCCACTGACTATCCAATCAGACAAGTCAAAATTTCCACTTAGGGCCGAAAAAGGAGGAAGCTAAACACTTCCAATCATCTGCTTACTGCAGACGTTAGCATAAAGCTACCCGGTTTTTCCAGATATTTGACATAAGTTAACTTGAAACGCCAAAGCAAACCCGACCCATGACAAATTCAATGAGCGACCCAATTCAGAGATTTAAGTTAAGTTTTATCAAGTGCGTTAATGTTCGAAAGTTTTTAACGTATCATTCATTCTCCAAAGATCCTTTGTTATTGGATGTCAACCATGTGATCTTTATCACAGCATTATATAACACAACAACAGAGAGCTAACTGTATATCTCTGGTAACTACAAAGCCTCGTTTAGTGCAAAGACCAGGAATCCACTGCTCTAAATGTCATCAGTGTCCTCCTGCCAATGAACTACTATCTCACTACCAATCATTGTGGGATGTAAGCATGACTTCTTTGGTAGAATGTAGTTCCAATCAAAACTGTCCATAACCTGTACTGTAGATTATACCAATTTAAAAAGTTATTAATTTTGGAAATTGATGTTTCTTTTAAATGTCACTTTCAAATGAGGTGGGGAACCAAAATTGAAATTCCATGCACCTCCAATACATCTGGGGTAAAGCAGAATCCTAAAAGATGAATATCTCAAAACCAACCCCGACTCCCTTGGAAGACAATGAGAAATGTTGTTTCTGTGCTTTGTGAGAAGAAACAATCCTTTCAGCTAATTAATTCTACAGCATAGTTTGAAATTCTAATTCTCCTGCAGTTATGGGGACTTTAGCTCCTGTAACGCTGTGCTGAAATCAGGCCTGACTCTGTGATTGGCTGCGGTAGAATACAAATATCGGATTGAACGCAGCGGAAAGTCTAAGAGACCTGGATTAGACATTTACACTGGAGTAGCAGGGTTATTCAGAGAGCTTTTTGAAGAGGGCTGGATAATGTGGCGCCAGTGTTCATCCTGCTGCTCCAGAGCCAGAGGATGTCTGTCTCTGGGGACTCTGTGTGTGGGGGGTGTGGGGTGTGTGGGGGGGGGGGGTTACCACACATGCAGGTTTTGAAGCTCAGAGAGGGATAATATGCGATGGCTCCAAGTCGCGGCTCAGTGCATCCCACACAAGTGCACACACTCACACACACTTACACCTACATCCAATGCACCCAACATTAATTGATTCAAATGTATGGATGAATGATTTGTGTGTCAAGAATCATAAGCTCTCTTGTTATATGTTTTGAAATGAATTGGATTAACTAAAACTTGTGCATCAGATCAATTTATACCAAACATACACATATAATGTATATGGGGATGAAAAGTTTAAAGTCAAGATCCTATTCCTTCAAAATTAAACCCTGAGTTGGGGCAGTCATGTCTACCTGTGTTCAAATAATGGCATTGCTATACAGCAGTAACACACATTGCGGACTGAACGTCTTTAAAGTGGTCTCAGACTTTGGACCCCATTGTATATTAAAGCTGAGTGGCAGAAATATACATGTAAGCCTTTTGGCAGTGTTTTAAGAGTTGAGTTTGCATATCTGAGGTGTAACTTCTTTTGGAAACACAAAGACCAGTTCACATGAACCTCTCAAAGCAGGTGAATCTCCTTGGATATCTGAATGTTACCTTATTCCATATCACTTAGTACAGTCAAAGAGACCTGTCAGTGTGGGGATAAAGTCAGCTTATTCTTAAAGGCACTCTACCCTTCAATGCTTACAGTGATAAATGAAGGTTACCCGCTGAATAGAGCTACCGTGATAATTGACATTTAGTGATGAAATGCCTCACACAATGAATGCTAGAGGGGGAACTAATTACTGCCTATCCAAGTGTCAATAGCGTCATCTGCTCTCTTCTAAATGTCAGTTTTACATTGAAATGCTAGAGGCACGGCTGCCAAGCACTAATGGCTGGTCATTTGCAGCGAAGGCTATGGAACACACTCTCAGGTAGGATATGATGGACATTGTGACAGCTCTCATCCCCATAGTGCCGCTTGTCCTGATTGCTGAAGGCATTTCATTTTCCACATTTAAGAACCTTCAAATGGTCACTTACTAATGGGTGGCATCCTTTCATCCAGGTGTCCTTCAGTCACTGTGTTGATGGCTTTGCCGAAGGTTACCTGTTATGCAACTATTGTTGTGTACTTTCTGGCTATATTTTTCAGTCTTCATATGTGGCCACTAGCTAAAGGGTGCAGAGACATCCAGACATGGATGAACCCTGACCTGACCATGGGTTTTAAATGACTTTGAAGGTGATGCAGCTTCTCCAACTACTGAAGAGGTCAGATACTTAAACGACTCGTCGGTTCTGTGGGTTATTAACAACGTGTTGATGGTATGAGGTTAGCCAGCGTCGCCAAATTGATTGTACTTAAACACCATCACCTTTGTATATTTATTATTAATACTTCATATTTCAACAAAACCATACATTCTTGTTCAAAATAAGAGTTTTCATGTAAAGTTAGATCTTCACTGTGAAACCCCCGCAGTAAATTGTGATAACTCAACACTATAGCATAGCTTGTAAACAAAACAAAAACCTGATTGGCTTTAATGCACAACTCAGTTCACATTCAATCAATCAAATTTTATTTAACATTAATGTTTTGCTGACTGCTCACAGGATGCATCGATGCTGCGCTCAGTTGATGGCAGTATTCCAGAGTCACTACAAACATATGATTATGACACATGGTGAAAAATACTTTTTCAAAGCCTGTAGTTGTAAAGTGAAACTAGTATTCATAAAACGCTTGATGTAGGGCTAAATCAGCTGTGCCAGTCCTGTACTGCAGCTTACAGGATAGTCTCTATCTTCTTCAAACATTCATCAATTATCTGTATATCTTTCATTTTCATCTATATGGAAAACCCATAGCTGATAATCTATGTGGCATAGTTGGAGACTTGCTTGGAATGTATTTCTCATGGCGCTCAGTGGCTGCTGTGACTGTTATTGTTGCTCTGTTGGGCTTGTCTATGCTCTGACCCTTACACAGGGGATGTCGCAGTTGAGGTCCTGTTACTCATTACCAGTTGCAACAAGGGGTCACAACAACTCTGGTCTTGAAGATGGGAGGTCAGGGCTAATCACAGTGACATAACAGTAATGTCAGCTGAGAGAGAGGAGCTGAATGTCAGGGCTTATTATGCTAGCAACACATGCTAATCCTTACCATGCTCTCTCAGAAGGAGCTTGGCTTTACTCGAGCTGCTGCGAGTTCAGTGTGCCAAGGATTTGTTCCACCTCAGTCACACAAAATGGGAATGTTGCGAATACAATTTGACATTAGAGGGAAACTCAAAATAATATGCCGTGGTGTCATGGAGTGTCTTAATTAAGCAGTTTTTGGAGTTGTCTGCCGCTTGCTATTCCTCTGGCTCAAAGCCATTGTGTTTTCAGGTGGTCTTTATGCACATATGCCTGTCCATCTGTCTGTCAGCCTGTTCATCCCATTCTTGTGAATTTGAGTTTTCATACTTGGAACAAATATCCACTTGCGCTAAAGGACAAACTGAGTAACTACAGGACTACAGGTCGAAGGTCACGGTCACTGTATCCTCATAAACCCATTGTCAACAATAACTCATAATGAAAAGACAGCTTTAAAATGAAAACTTACCGATAGCAGCCTAAATTGCAACCTGACACTACATTTCAATTATAAATTTGTAATTAGATCATACTACACTTGTAAATATCAATTACCTTTTTATTTCATTAATTTATTTTGACAGTGACACTGGACATAAATCAGGGAAGACAAGTGATAACATGAGGCAAACTTGCCAAGGTTGGATTTTAAACTGAGGCGCTGTGGTAAGGGCTCACACTTGATAAATGGTATATGCTTCATCAGGTGCACTTTTTCTTGCGAGAGATTGCATTTTATAATGTCAAATTGTTTGAATTACTGCAACTACCTGTGTTTTTAAATTTTACTTTATGGTAAATGTACAAAAGGTATTGTCTATTGTCCTTTTTAGACATTTTTCCTATCAATCTAGAGTAATTCACCAGGGAGCAGAGTGTAACACTGAGCACTTGTTCTGCATTGCACTGTGAGAAATTTCCAAAAGGGGATATAATATCTCAGAACATGTAAAGATCTGAAAGGTGCTGAGAGGTTTGAGAATAAGTGAATATAAACGTCAACTTATTTTTGATTGGTTGCCTTTTAACTGCCATCTAAATGCTTTCATATATGCTGACTCGCACGCAGGTAAAATGATTTCCGGGTAAATATAGAAAAACCCTGCTAAGAAAAGGAACATAGATGTAAATATAGTGCTTATTTGTGCTGTCACAATGGGATAGTCCTTCCACAAGATATTTGCCTGCTGATATAAGAACAGAAAATGACAGTGCCCACCTTCATGTCACAATCAATTAGTAATGGCTTACCCATTAAGAGCCATATATATTATGACTGATAGAGGTTGAGTGTTCAGTGGTGTTTTGCCTTGTGATATGGCAATAGTAATAAATGTAGTAGTGATTAGTATTTAGTTGAATGTATTTTGTATTAAAATAATGATGACATAAAGCTGGTGTATTAACAAAGTATTAAAAGGCTTAAAGCTCAAACTATGCTTTGTTTGCCTAAAACACAGACTACATAATCAGCCCAAGTTTTAATCTTTACTATTTGTCATACTGTCCTCTTTCGGATTTCCTGTAAACATATATACTCCTTGCTATCCAATAAAGACAAAAATACTTATATAAATAATAATACCAATTATTTCAAACTTATTACCCTGCTCATTAGCATGAGGAGCAGAGGTGAATAAAGACTGCAAGGCAACGCATCTGCACAGATGCCAACATCATAATCCAATGACCCTACTCGAGGAAACTAGGAAACATCATGTAAATTTCCATCTCATTTCAGCATCAACCATTAATTTGATCATGCATTTAAATGTTTAACATATATAGCATTCATTATAGGATTTAGGAAAAAGTCCAGAATGTTTTTCCAGGGTTAAAAAGTAAAATAATACAGAAACACTCATATACGGTATATCAGTTAAATGAATGGCCGATAAGGAAGACCCTTGATACTGTACATAGTTCAACCCTGATGAAGCAATGACTTTATTCAGTATCCATGGTGACAGATGTTTACTTTTTACGACGATAGTTCAAAGGACAAGTGACATGAGTCAAACGATAGACTCACCATCTCCTTAACCATCAGTCCACAAAGATTAATTTTCCTCACTTCACCAAAAACCCACCAGCTCACCCTCCTCAAGTTGTCCTCTGTCCCTCCGCTCCCAACCTGTTTACACACTGCAACAGTGTTGTGCCCCTGACCAGCTGGTGATCTATTCCCCTACTGCACCGTTACAGCATCTGCTGTCCGTCCCCTGCCTGCAAAAAGCCCAGAATGTCCAGCCAGCTCAACTGATTCCCACCACTGAGTACAAAATACAGAAAGGGCTTGCTAAAGTTGGTTGAGTCTGGGATATGATTGAAATTGCACTCATAACTGAGTCAGGACCCAATGTAATAGTAATCGAATGAGATTCATGGATCACAACTTTGTAAAATGTGATCTATTTAATGGCATGTCAGACTGTCCCAGGTCATCCATTTGTAAAATAAAACCCAATTCAGTTAAGATTTGTTGCATTTAATTAATTATATATTTTTTTTATATAAATTCTGGTTTGTGCTTTTTTTCCTTTACATTGCCGTTCATTATGAAATAGAACATATATATTACTAAAGTTAAATGGGAATCCTCTAAATGGGAAATTTAGACCACTTTCAGTCGTACTTCTTATTACTTGTGACCGCAGGACATCTGTTCCATTAGTACATGTACAAATGATTGCAAATACAGAATCCTGACCCAGTCAGCCTCTCAGCACAATGTTCCCTGTCCTCATTAATGTGTGTACTGATGACAGATATTCATGAAGGTATAGCTGCCGGACAGAAATGTATGCCCACGCCTTCACTGTGATATTTAAGCATGACATTCTCCAAACATGGAAAAAGGAATAGTTTGTAAATGATACATTGTCCAACTGATTCCTGTTGCGGGGGGGGGGGGGGGGGGGGGGAGAGAGAGAGAGAGCATACCCATGGAAAAATATATAAACCATGCATAGAAAATCTTGATATATATATGTGCACCTCCTGCATACCTCAGCTGAGAGAAACACACAGAGCTGCGGGCGATGCAATGAGGGGGGAATTAAAGGTGTACAGAAAAAAAGGTCTCAATCATCATTTATGAGCCATTAATGGACCCTGTATCTTCTTATTTTCTTATTATTGTTTGGGAGAGGGGGAGCAGATATGGATTCAAACCAAATGCAGCACCTCACCACAGGGTTGTGTGGATTTGTGGACGTGACACATCCAGGAATAACAATCAGATAATAATGTTTTACTTCCTTTGTTAAGTGATTTTGTTTTGTTAACACTGCTCCTTCATTCACTCTCAGGCTCACTTGACCAGTGTTGCTCTTTCTCTCAGTCTCTCGTTAAGCTGGAGAAGGTTGTCTCTATACCTTCAAGTGGGAGGAAAGGCAAGCAATTTAGTACAAAAACAGATTTTTATGGAGTTTAATTGTGTAAATATATTTCGAAAAAGGTGCAAAAGTACATTCTGTAAAACGTAGATACAATTTATATCCATGGAATTAATGAATATGAATAGTAAATGTGTGTCCGTGTGTGCATGGTTATTAATAACGTTATTAGTTATTTAACCTTTAGCAAATTTACATTTTTTTTAGAGCCACTTCAAAAACCCCAATTTTGTAATTCCAAGGTTTTCAAACATTCTCTGAAAATTATTTTTGCTTTACACATGCAGCATGATCGAGTGGTGGCCTGCATCGACAAAAGACAACACACGGATCAAACCCACTTGAGCTTGACTCCTTTACTTGCTTTTCCTCAGAGACTCATTTATTTGTGAAAAATGTCATCAGTGCAGTCCCCCTTAAAAAGACCCACTACATTCCACATTAGATCATTTCTGCTCTTTGAGGAGTTCTCTGCAATATTCTTTTTCCACAAATGAAGCCTCTCTCTGGTCTCAATGAAGGTAGAGGAGCTAACATCTGGTCGACAACGAGTCTGATAATTCTTTCAGATTTGGGCATCGCATACAGATTTCAGCATCTGTGCTGTTTGCTAATTGCCATCATTATCACAAATCAGTGATTTGACAAACAGTAATTCACGGCTAAGGCAGCTGCAAAATGAGTGCTATGAAGAAGCATTGTTAATAAATAAATAATAAATAAATTGTACATAAAGTTGTGTCAATATCTAGATAAAAAAAAAAAAATCTTATTGATTCAGTTTAGTGAATTTGTTGATTCACAGCATCATGAGCAGGCCTATGTTGGGGTCAGTTTAATGCACCAGATGACCCTTGCAGGCTCCCCATTTGTTTAACAGACCTTTACAGCCACAGAAAGCTAAATCACACTTTGATGAAATCATAAAATGTGTCCATGAGCTTTATTTTGGTGTTTGTCCCCACCTCAGCTATTACATGAGGCAGCTGGCAATAAATGGCAAAAACAAGACCTTTACAGTGAACATAGTGAGTGGAAATGCAACGGCAGCCTCATTGTTCAGCGGGGCTCTATTAAGCTTGCATAATGATGCAGAGAAAGCAGCAAGGCAACGTACTGAAAGACTATTGTCCTTCTTTGCTTCCTCACCAAGGAAGCCATACCATGTTTGTTAACCTCTGTGACTCCTCTCTGCCTCCGTAAAGGTAACAAGCCTGCAGGCGGAATTAAAGGCCAATGAATTTGGCCTCAGCCTTTCTTTTAATCAAGTGTCTGATCAGCAGCAGATTGCTCATCTCTACCTCACCCATTTCCATAGCCTTAATTATTTACAACTTTTTCCCAATGAACTCTGTACCATCACAAATTAAAGAGAGAAGAAATGTATAAATTGTGACGTATCACATATCTGCCTCGATATAAATCCAATTTATCTTAAAAACTAACTGCAATTAAAGCTAGGGAACATAATACAAAATCTGCTATGCTGTGACTACATTACAAGGCAACACCACACGTAATGGTTGCTCTTCTTGCAAAGCCCATAATATAGTTTACAGTGACAACAGGACAATTTACCACCTTCAATTCAGTTTTAAACAGCAGGTCCTTGATTTGAGACAAAGGTGGACAAATGGAGCCAGGTCAGATCAACTTTATGCAGAACAAGTTGATTGGTCAGGTGATCAAAAGATGGTTTGTCCTCAGAAACAGAGAAGGCATGGGATGTCATTACATCGTTGTTGTGGTATGTAGAATGCAAACCTGCTAATTGTTATGGACCTACAAAATAACTATTATTTGCAGCATAATTTCAAACAGCAGTCTAACCTTAAGCAAATGTGTTGAGATTAACAACTATGATAACTTGTGTTTACAGTGAAGTATTAGACAAGTTAATATAAATTAGGGATTTATAAATCGTTAGGGAAACAAGTGCTCTGTGGTTGGGTAAAACCCGCAGTGATGGATGGAAGCAGTTGAAAAGATTAGTTATCTACATGTCGAATATAATTGATAAGGGATCTGTATTTAACAGGCTTTTTACTTAAGGTTTTAATTACATTTGCTTTCAGGCACGCACTGGTCTCCGTGATATCTTCGTATTGTCTCCGGAGGAGGTGCATGTGTGAACGCAAATGTCAAGAGTAGAGACGCTCCGCCGAAATCCAGAAGAATTTGATGTGAGAACACAGCAGAGCGAGCGATTCCCTGCGAGCGAGTCAGGGGTTAATCAAGCTTGAAACAGGCGACAGATGCAGCAATGAAAAAAACAAAAGAAAACAAATGTCTCCCGGTGAAAAAGCTGTTGTCATGTACGTGGAAGACACTAACGAAGAATTCGAGACAGTTTGTGGTGATAAGAGCTGACGATAGTGTCGGGGTGCTATAGACATGATCACATGACCTCCGCAGCAGAGTTAATACGTCACTTCCTGTCTCTGCCGGCTGCACCCGGCTGCTCCACCTCTCGCCTGAAAAACCTCCTGTGTTGTGCATGTGTGAAAAGCAAACTCTGAGTAAACGCTGTAGGCAACTACAAATACTGTCTAATAGTCGTATAAAACTATTGAAAAGCAAGAGTGAATGTGTGGCACATAAAATTATTTAATGATTAAATGCAGTCTCTTGCAATCAGTTGCTATTATTGTAAAGACAATTAAAGTCAAGATTGTCAGCACAAGTTGTTAGCTGATTCTCAAACTCCAGAGAGGTTGCATTTGATTTAGTGTCTCCTTTGCTAAGTGCCTCACTATTCAGGATGCTGATCGATGATAATAAAACCACAAACGAACAAACAAATTATAAAATCACAATAATAATAATAATAATATCTCATGATATGTGCCTGACATCTTTAGTCTGTGTGTAACATAGTGTCGGTCATCAGACAATTTTTCCCATGTAGCTTGCTTAGTTAACATTAGTTACATGAGTTCATCATCAGACTTGTCTTAACATTAGAATATTTTGAAGTTTTATTAGATAGTACTTCAATGAATCAATGATATTGAATTGGTGTAGCCCATATTCGCAATTTACAATTTGTCTCATAGGGCATAACAAGGCTACGTGGCACCTATTATGCTGAAAGACAAAGGGTAGAGCTGCAGGAGTAAATTATAAGCATCTTTAAACCAGGACCAGAAAGACAGAGGCAGTTGCCCCTAAAATGTCTGTTATAAAATGCCTCAGCCCAACTACTACTGAAGGATCAACCTTTTAAATAATCGCTGTAAGGGGTAACAGTGGAAAGCTGCTCGTACGGTGCAGAACATTATTTATGACTTCATTTCTCTAATCTATTCTGTTCCTCCAGCAGATATTTAAAAGATAATTATGTTCAACAATGGCAACCTCCAATCCGGACATGGATTGATCCACAAGGTATTTGTGTTTTCAACAAACTATTGAATTGTTACTGGCATTGGCTGCAGAGAGGGGAAGAGAAAAAAAATCCTGAAATCTGAACGAAAGAACACATTCAATGCTTAACATTTGCATAACAATCCCTGGCCTTTCTCTGACATTTAATATAGCCTATGAATTATAATCAGCCCCAGTAATGAGATGAGAAATACCAAGTGTGTCAGTGAAAGGTTTGCCTCGAATGAATCGCGGTGATCTAGAAATGCAAACTTAAAGACACAGTCCGTAATTTGGGAACTAAGTCTTTTCAGCTCTACATGAGTCTTCCCTGGGGAACTGGCGGGTACCTTGGGAAATGCTTCCGCACAATGACTTAAAAGCTTTACAGTAACACAGCGCTACAGTATGGAGTCTAAATGCCTTTTAGTGTGGAAACATCCATTTAAGAGTAGAGAGCAGGTGTCAGATCTCAGACATAAAAACACGGTTGTTTTGTGTACATGTCAAATTAAAGGAATCATATGAAAGAAGTTCATTGAACATCAATCACATACAGTTTAAACAGATTACAATAAAACATATACAGATCCCCACAAAAGACCTGAGCTGTTAATTAGATGGGAACTTGTGTAAAATGTCTGAAGCTGAGATGAAAACAAACCTTAACCATTCATGGTTTTCTATTGCAAATAGACACAGAAAACGTTATCTTTCTAAAAACAATCAGACAGGGTTCCCCCTGCATGTCTCTTTGAAAATTAAAGCCTGCTATAAGCATAGAAGGGCCATGTTACGTGACTGCTGTTGTTCTCAGCCAAAGACAGATCAGTAAGAAATGTCCTGTTCACTGTGGCTTCGACGTTTTCTTTCTTTATTTTAAGGAGACTGTTCAGTTTTTCTCATTGGTGGTAAAACAAAAGGCAGCATTACCACAAAATAATTTTTTTATTGGATAAACGGAATCAGTCCTCACTAGAAAGAGGAAGTTAAGTTGAGAGGCAATGGAGGCTGGTTGGGTCGATCGTGTCTATTTCTGACACTGAGAGGACCCCATCTGAAAATAGCAGGTATAGTGCTTAATTTTAACCACCACCACTTCTGTCAGTTAAATGAGTTCATTTTAGTATTTTTCTATTTTCACACCAAAGATTTTGAAAAGTATAAACTGATCAGTATGTTTTTTCACGTTTGCATGCACACCGAACACAAGCTCTCGCCTAAAGATGTGTGTGTGGTTCGCGATAGCATAGCTACTTCTGGTAAGGGACATTTAGACTAAAAAACGCTGTGATGACGCCGTTTCAGGACGATTTGAATGGTTGGGTTTTCGGACACGTGGATGACACCACAGGAGCAGTATAGAGGCATGTTATGTTTTCTGTAGTTTTTTTACATTTGAAGAAGTAGTCACCAGTTACTTCAATTGTATGGATTTGATACCCCAAAAGTGTTTTGTGGACCAAACCTTTCACCCACCCTTCCATTGGTATCACATTTTTTTTATTTCTCTGAACTATCCCTTTTAAATATAGCATACGGAAAGTCTCTCATTTGAAAAGACTATGAAATACCATGGAACAAAGTTTCCTCTTGTACACTGCCCAATAAAGTTTGCGATTCTGCAGCAGGCCTAGATCCACCACTTGAGATCCTGACAAAAGTCTAAAAATAAAGCCAATAAAAAACTACAACATTGTAATTTCAGGGCTCACACACATTTGCAGGTTGTGTTTTGGTGCAAACTCAGCAGTTCGTCTCTGCTGGCTTGTTCCACCTGCAAATTCAATCACATCCCGAAACAAAAGAAGCAACGCTCTCCAAGAGCTTTTCTGTAACTGCATTTAGTTTTATTGCACCATATGATTCTTTTTCCATTGTGTTGAAATGATGTAGAGTCTGCATTTTGTCTTTTCGCACATATTATACAGTGTAGAACTTGAGTAGGCTTGGTACAGACGGGAAATATGAAAAGTCTGTCTTTCTGATGGTGGCTTTTGAAAAAGCTCAGTAGCTGGATTGGTTTCACAGCATGATGAAGGCTAGAGGCTAATTTCTGCTTCTCATTTAAAAACCAAGAAAAAGACGCTGCAAACTGTTTTACACTGATTACAAAAGACATTTGTCATAGTCACTTTCAAATACATTTGAAACAGCTGGAGAAGCCTAAAAGAAGATTGAAGTACATGTGGGATTCTTTATCAAGGCTTTTACATAAAACATTCTTCATCACCGGAGTAAGCCTCTACATTGATTCTGTTCCAACTCAAACCCAGGTAGATATGTTGGGTTTAATCAGCTGACTGTGATTTTCCTCTGCCACACAGTTACTAAAGAGGCACAGTGATTTGTGGCTATTGTCCAGAGAGCTTCTGACATTTTGTTTCTGTAGGCACAATTATTCAAAAGCAGAATTCTAGATAGCTCATGTCAGACTTGATTAATAAACAGACATACCATATGAGCAAATATGTCCTAAACCATAAGAACATGTGCTGCTTCCATATCATATAGTAATTTGTTGCTCAAGGTTAGCTGTGGAGGGAAATAAAACCGTGACCTTCCAGTCAGAGCAGTCCCTGACATCCACAGAAATATGTGAACAATTGGGCTCGTAGTCAGACTGTCAGTAAAGCACTGCTAATCCTACTGTAGAACTGTATAATGTAAGCCATAATTAAAAATAAACACAGTCAACAATAATTTAACATTTTCATTATTAGGGGCAGATTCAATTGCTTGAGCCATGGAAAACCACAGTGGTATTAAACCAGATACACTGTGGCTACATCAGATTTTGAAGTAGAATCTTCCCTAGGAACAGCACAGCACGGGTATGCTAATAACAATAGCCAAGTCAGCCAGGTGCTAACAACCATGCAAGTGTGCAGAGCCCTAACATAAGTTTTGAAAACAAAAGAGCTGAAGTGTCATAAGGCGAATATATACTCTCTGTTAACTATGCGTATGTGGCTGCCTCGCGTATCCTGCGTCCATTTGGAGCATCGGTTGTGCACCTCCTCAGAAATGAACGCTACACATACGCCAGATGCAATATGCACTTGACCAGTGTAGTGGTAGTATAGGGTATGTGTGGTGTATCATCAGCGGGCTTATCTGGCAGAGCAAGTCCTGGCAGACATTAGAAAAATACTGGTGGTATTATTCATTATTCATTTCTCGCAACAAGACAAACATACTCTCCATTGGTGCACCATGCTTGACTTAAAGGCCTTACAGAATCATCTATTATGATGCCGCTGTCTCTTCTTCTGCCGTGATCTCAAAATAATTCTGAATGTCTCCTATTTATGGTTTAGATCATGCAAATCCGGAAGTTCAATATGGTCGGATTTCTCATGGTATTCCGTCCAGTGGTACCCTACGGTAACACAAGTAGTACATCAGCAAGTATGTGAACAACTACGTTCACGACTCAGCAGGTTGTCTCCACGGATTCGTGTTTAAACAGCACGTATATCTCCGGCCTAACGTGAAGGCTGTAACGTTTGCAGGAGCACCAACCTGAGAATGCGGCAAACAGAATAATTGCAACTTTTCTGTTTGTATGTTTTTTATTTGATTTAGGCTCTCCTGTACACAGAACCTTAATTTGGTGGTTTCTTACTGTGTGTTTTATGGGAAGCTTTGCAACCAAAGCAGGTAGGTGTGGCCGATCAAAGCATTTGTTTTGGTTTCATAAGCCGTTAGAAGTCCAACATCTAGTGCCAGCGAATATTGTTTAGACCACCTGTAATATATCGCTTTTTCAGTTTGAATCAAATTCTGAGCAGAAGGTCAGCATCAGAACATTATTACACTTTAGATTTTGTTTCTGACAGTTCTGCCCCCTCCCTGACCTAGTGCACAACTGAATTCAGTTGGCAGTGTTTGCCAGCAGAAAAGCCATTAGAGTATACAAAGTAATGTTGATTCATAGCTAACACTGAGTTATGGAAGTTCTGCTTAGCTCCACGAAGAAATGGAAAGTAGTTACTCTAATTTAAGCTGAATGCTGAGCAGATAAGTGTCCGGAACAAAAGCTATTCAATCAGTTAAGTTTTGAAACACATGACTCATTTATGACGCATTTCCATGTATCCTCAAGTGTACCTTTACTGTTTACTCTTTGGACAACTTTAAATGTACATGTGACAGAGCAGAGAAGTGGAACAATGCAAACCCATTGTGATATAAAAATGAAGCAGGAGTGTCAGCATGCATATTACAGGACACGAGGGGGACCGTGGCACCTAGATGCTCTCAGTCGGGAGCTCCACAGTCAGCAGGAGGAACAGATTGTTCACTTACATTTTTGTCTCGTCATCGTTTCCCAGGTGCTGAAAAAATTGTCTTATCTTTGCACTGTTGGCAGCCAAAGCCAAACCAATTTATCAAACAGCCATACAAGTAAAAACTGTACACTAATATATACTGAGTGTGAAAACAAGACGATAATAATGACAAAATGCCCTCCACATATGGAGGCTGACCAATGACCAAACACTTTGAAGTAAGTGTGCTCTGATTGATCGGCCGCCGATCGGTATCGGCCAATATTAGTTTGATTGGCTTGAATGAACGCAGATCAGATGATGCAAAACAAACTGTCACTCATGAAGGGCAACTCTTAACAGAGGTAGAAGGAATTCAGATGGCTCACTTGTAATTTTTTCAGTACATACTTTTGTATTCTATCTTAGGTGGTCATATGATGAATATTTTTTCCCAGCCCTCCTTGTGCATATAGCTAACAAGTGAGGCATCTTAAATCTCTTCTCATCTCTGTGGAGAGTTGCTGATGTGCAGTATCGATTAAACAGGTAAATGACTGCATGGTGGTCTTTGCCGGTTTGACAGTTTCATCAGCTGTCTGATCACCATTTACTTCTCTGTGATGCAAATGACGTGTGTGTGCTCTCGTTTAAGCAGAAGATGTTGTGCTGACACACATTTTTATATCACAATGGGTTTGCATTGTTCCACTGCTTTGCTCTGTCACATGTACATTTAAGTTGTCCAAAGAGTAAACAGTAAAGGTACACTCGAGGATACATGGAAATGCATCTGTTGTGTATTCGTTAGAGTAAAACATGTTGACATATGCTTAAAACAGAATAATGTTTAATTATAATTATGTGTTTTACCTGAAGTCCTGGGTGGAACCAAACTCCCTATATAACTGTGTGTAAGACCCCAGCACGTCAGACTTTCACTATTGGCTGTGTGTCTCTGGGTATCTAGATGCCCGTCCCGACCTGTAATTTCTTGTAATGAACTTTGTTACACTGAAACTACTGGGTCCTCGGAATCCTTCCTTCATCATCAACAACTTCTACAACATCATCGACCTCTCGGCTGCATCAAATATACGATACATCATAGATGAGTCATGTGTTTTAAAACTTAACTGATTGAATAGCTTCTGTTCCGGACACTTATCTGCTCAGCATTCAGCTTAAATTAGAGTAACTACTTTCCATTTCTTTGTGGAGCTACACATAACTTTCATAACTCAGTGTTACCTATGAATCAACATAACTCTGTATACTCGAATGGCTTTTCTGCTGGCAAACACTGCCAACTGAATTCAGTTGTGCACTAGGTCAGGGAGGAGGCACAACTGTTAGAGACTAAATCTAAAGTGTAATAATGTTCTGATGCTGACCTTCTGCTCAGAATTTGATTCAAACTGAAAAAGCGATACATTACAGGGGGTCTAAACAATATTCGCTGGCACTAGATGTCGGACTTCTAACGGCTAATGAAACCAAAACAAATGCTTTGATCGGTCGGTAAGTATTGATTAAAAAGGTAAACGACTGCATGGTGGTCTTTGCCGGTCTGGCAGTTTTATCAGGTGTCTGATCACCATTTACTTATATGTGATGCAAATTACGTTTGTGTGCTCTCGTTAAGCAGAAGATGTTTGTGATCTGCAATATCACCAGACTCATTTTAAAATCGAGCACTTTTGAGAGTAATTAAGTAAAGAGAAACTTTAGTAATTTTAAATTTGTGAATTTTTTCCCAATGTGTTTGCCAAGGAGTGTCGTTAAAAACGCAACACATAAAAAAAACAAAAAACCTTTTTTTAACACGTATCATCTCTGCTGACACGGTGATGTATGTGTTTTTTTTCTGGTTATGTACAGTTTGTGTTTTAACTTTGACGTGCAGATTCAGTTGCTTGTGTTTGGATTGTGTTGAGTTTATGTAAAAATGTTTTTAATGGGTGTTTAGCAGAGCTTTGACCCGCTCCAACGAGCCATAGCATGTTCATTTGAAATATTTTGTATGTTTCAGATATGTATAATTTATATGTACATTGTGTCTCTTGGGTTGTGCACCTGCACCTTCCCTCGATCACATCCATTTTCTCAGGAAAAACTGTTTTAAACCCGAAATTTATCCTAATTTATTATAAAACCCAACATGTAGACAAATCTAATCTAAGTAGCTACTTTGTTACACTCATTTTTCTTTTATCATAGTTTATTATCTTTAGGTGAGAATAATACAACTTTTTATTGCAGTCTGGAGAAATATATTTTACCCATCAGCAAAACAACAACAAGCTAGAGTACTTGGTTCTTTGCAACTTAAATTAAAAATTAATATCTCGTAATCAATCACCTTAAGTGCAGTCCTGACAGATACAATTGCAGTTTAATGTGTTTTCAGAAACTGAAATCAGCAACAGTGCTGTTGTTCAAGTGTCTGAAGACAGGTTTAAAACTGTCACTGTGTAGATTCTGAAAGATCGAAGAACTCACATGTGCTGTCAGCTCATGACAATGAATCCTTGTTAAAAAGGTGGACTCGAATCACTCTAGATCAGATTTATACTTGCTTGTGGAGGCTGTAATAATTCTTCTGATTGAAGACAACTACTTCTCTTAGGTGGCTCTAGGTTTAATGTACATGTTTAGAACATATCATAATCTGGAATTAGAATTTGTTACCTAAACTTGAGTTTTGTCCAGGTCTTATATTTAATGAGTATTAGTATGAACAGTTGCTGCTGCAAAAGTTGTCAATATACATAAGCCAATACACTTCTGGTGCAATTCTACCAAACTACCTATGAAATCATACTACTCACAAACTGTTGCCTATTAATAATACATAAAGTGAAATCTGATTGGCCGCTGAAAAAAAAAGGATAACTGTATATGAACAACAAATATTACAATTTGCTAAAAAAACGCAATATGCTTGAACAAGAAAGCATTTGTACAATTCTCAAATTGAATTAAAATAAAAGTGTGGCATTAAAGCTATCAATCGACCTAAATGTGCACCTTACTGAATCAGGTATCTTTTGGATTTGGACTTATAAGTGTGGCCCCTTTATGGCTACAAATTAAAAAAAAAACCATTGGTCCGTTACTTTCAATTCCTGTCAAGTTCGGTTAGGCAAGTAGACCCAGGATACAGAGATTAAACAAAAGGTGTCCTTTTAATGGCCAACAGAAAAAACAACAAACAAAAGAGAATCTCAAAAACTAAGAAAACAAGAGGTACACAGGGGAAAACACTGGAAGCTTACGAGAAGACCATAGGGGAAGACCAGAAGAAGCAGGGGACACGAAAACAGGAGATGAAGCACAAAGACAGGACAGGAGATTATGGCAGGCAGTCAAACAGACATTAAGGCAGGGCATAACGACAACGGGAAGCACAGAGATTTATATACACACACAGGGAAGGCAGGGGCAATTGGACACAGGTGGAACACATAAGGACTGGTGCAGACAATCACAAAGACAGGAAGTGTAGAAAGAAAACACACTGGGAGCAGAAACTACAAAATAAAACAGGGAAGAGAACACAGGGAGTGGGCAAACATGACACAGAGACACAACTGTGTCAGGGATAATCATGAAACACAAGGAGGAAATAATTTAACTGAAAACATTCTTATAAAGAGAAGGAAAATTAGGACTCAAGCCAAAACTATGACAATACCTAAATATCTGAAGTACTTTTGACTAGATGTGCAGTGTTTCATATTCAGAAAAGATAATACAGTATATTGACATAGTCCGCTCCAGCTATAAGGACTTGCTAACTTCATAACATGAAAAGAAAATAATTACAGTTCTCTGAAACAGTAATTTCTAAGGAATATAATGAATCTGTAATTACTACGGCTCAAATATAATGTTCTGCTGCCAAGTGGTTATGATTATATTACTCTATATGAATAAGCAGTTATATGTATGTGACCTTCTTTTGTTCTGCTATTGTTCCTAAAGTTCAACTTGTTCCAGCTGACTTAGGCAAAAGGAGGCTGAGACATTAGGAATCACTCAAAAGGTCAAGATCGCCCACTGGCTCCCCACACCCAAGTCCACTGTGGTCAGTAAGGAAAAAGCTAGAAGTGGTGTGGCCAGGGATTGTGCTGCTTACAATCAATATGCCTCCCTAAGTGATTTCAGTAATTGTACCTCAAGCCCGGGCTGAATTGGCAGAACAATCCAAAATGGCTCATATTTAACCTGCATCCATTATGTGCCAGTTGAGTGAGCTATATCCAGTAGAAAAATGAAAAACTGTCACTGATAGATCTGATGTGATTTTGGAATAATCTTATATCTGAGTATTTTAATTTTTTGACTGAGGCCTGGTCAACATTTCATAAGAGCAAGCAGCCAGTGTCTTGTTGCCATAGTTACTGAATGTGAAGAACACCATTGCTTGAGCCCATAAATATGCATTTGCTGCACAGTATATAAGAATGTGATTTCCTCTGCAGACTGTAGCACAATGAAGCAAAGGGAGAATGATGCCGGGATAACTGCCGTTATTTGCACTTGGGAGTCCAACATGTCGCTGAAAAGAAAGCCAATTAAGGACCATACATTAAAACCTTGACTAAAAGAACAGCTCAGTACTGCAGTTCAACTCAAATTTATAATAGAGTTTAGTCAAATTAACTACTGGAGGAAAAAAAAGCTCCACATACCACATTCAAGTCCCACATCATGGCTTCTACAACTCACTGCATGAGCTCTGACAATTTGTACATGCTTTTATATAACTGACATGTATATAAAAGCATGTCAGTTATGCGACATATACATGTCCAAATGTATATATAGTCAAATAGGCCGCATAGCCCTCCATGGATCACCATTCCCTAGTAAGACAGTATGGTGGGTCGCTTACTGTATATGGTGCCGATCAGAATAGCTGCAATGTGATTTCATGTTCCCTTTTGTCCATACTGGCAAGGATGTGTGGGGTTGAGTTTGAATGCTAACTGACTAGACTGTCACATTTGCAGGCAACTCCATTGTCAACGCTGAGATGAACAAAGATACCTGTCGTATCGCCATGTTCTTGTTTCCCTGCTAACCCCAATAGGAGGTGAAGCTCTGTCCAGTTGAGGTTTCACTGCACTTTGCTCTTGATGTTTGCGATTTAGAACGGTTGCGTTCAGGGATACCTGCCCTGCTTGTGAAAATGACATTATGCTTGGTAAGCTTTCAAATTATTGTGCATTTTAGTTAAAGGCCTACAGGAGCAGGGACTTATGGAAACACTGGTCGACACACTGGGCTTTCAAAAAACACTCAACAAATGTGCATTTGAAAACAATTGTAGCTGTTCATTGTGCAAAAACAGCATTTTCAGGCTGCTGATTGATTGCAGTTTAACTGAAAATTTACAAAATAATATGGCAATATCTGTAAGCCAGTGCAAAGGCATGATTATAAAATCTATTCTGTTCGTTTAAAAAGAATGTTCCCTGTTATCCTCTTTGTGCAAAATCTGTGGCATAAATGCACATCTTTTAAAATCTCTAGTGTTGAGTGCTATTTAATGGGGGCATATCCCAGGATGCTTTCATCTGCAAGTCTAAGAGTCAATACATCTTGATGCTAGTTGGTGCAATTGTGAATCAACCAACCACAGCAGCCAAATCCAGATGAACAACATTCCCCGAACAGCATGTTTAAATCACACCCAGCTCTGTATGAGCTCGGCTGCGGTGGAACTCTCTACAAGAAAGGATGGTTGCACCCTTTCTTACTTTGTGTGAGAACTTCATAAACATTTTCATTTGCACACATGTACACACACACACACACAAACACAGGAAAACACGCCACACAAAAGAATGCAAAGACTCTTGCAGGAAATTGCTTGTGACCCTCAGCCTTATCCCTTTCAATCGATGACAGGCAGTGTCGGCCTAGCTCTGAGCATCACTGACAATCCAGGTTTTCTTCAACACAGCAGAAGACCA
Organism: Platichthys flesus; assembly: GCF_949316205.1. NCBI lineage: Eukaryota > Metazoa > Chordata > Actinopteri > Pleuronectiformes > Pleuronectidae > Platichthys > Platichthys flesus. Next base: position 21,035,678 of record NC_084950.1, on the reverse strand, counting down.
GCTTTATAAAGAGGCAGGTCAACACCAGGGATGACTGCAGATCTGGATTCATTCTCCTTTGTCGCCATTTGTTATTTTAAGTGTTTATTTTTTTTATATTTTGTCTCCAAATCTCTGGTAAAAATATATCAACTGGAATCAAATGATGATGAATTAAAGGGGCACTCCACGGATTGTGCATGTGAAGGTCATGTTACTTGTCCTGAGCAGCACTACTCGGTTTGTAAAGCCCATTGTAATATGTCCTGTCCTGTGTCCTGTCCTGTGTGCTGTGAAACAAGCCTCCTGAACATGAAATCTTACATTTATCTCAAGGATGCATTGCAAACAAGCATATAATACTGCCAAGGCCCAACAGTCCACTTATGAAACCATATTTAAATCTGCTAGATCTGGATTTCAATGTGGATCTGCACCATGTTACACACACTCATTGATATGTTTTCCCCAATTTTGTTTTTGTCAAGATTAATGCTTTATTATCTGGGACTTTGGGGGAAAAATTGCAAATACTCTAAAGAGATGAAACTCCTGGATCTGCTAATTTGTCCTTAGCCTAAACAACTCCCTCCCACCCAGCTTCAATACAATTGGTTCAGCAGGCTTTACGTTACCCTGCAAACAGACAAACAGCTATGAAAGCATTTCTTCTCGGCAGAGGTAACCAGAGTTGTAGAAATTGAAAGATAAGTTCATTCACCAGGCAAAAGTCAACGTCAAATGAAGAAACACTAAATATTTGCAGTATGTTTTGGGAAATGTAGTGTCCAATGGTTTTGGAGCTTTAACCTGCAAGAGAAAATAACTGAGAATACCTCAGCTTCAACTTCTGTGTCTTCAAAGTTCACAAAGCACAATATGTAATAATTAATTTATGGACATGACTTCTGTTTCGTGGAAAAGGCACTGACTTAACTTAAGTCAGTGCCTTTTCCACGAAACAGAAGTACCTTAACTTGACGATTACTTCTATTTTTGTAGTGTATCCAGTTTTAACGTGTCATAAAGAATACTGGGCACAAAGGCTGTTGCATGTCATACATTAACCCTCCTACAACTGAAAAGACCATAAATGAAATGCACTATTGTGATGGTCCACCACAAGCCACCAAACAACTTTAATTCAATTTGGCTAGGTGAAACTCTTGGCCTGATGGGGGGGTAGGATGCCCTTCTTCCAAAACCCATTCCTTAATTTGACTCTTTGATGATTGCAGAACAGAGCACAGCCAAACATGTCTCTCCAAAAAAGTCCCACAGTTGTTCAATTAAGTTGAGATCTGATGAATGCAAAGGCCAAAGCTTATGAGTAATATCATTTTAATATTCATCAAACCTTTAAATGACCCCCATGGCAATTATGGAAGCAGCCGCCTTTTGTTTTGTTTCCGCTCTCATTTATGCAGGTTTTTCCTTTAATTTGTCAGGCTTGTCTTCTTTAATTTACATAAAATTGACCGGTATTAGCATCAGTTACAACAAAGAAGTATCACCTCAGCTGAGTGAAAATGTATTCCTGGGAGTCTGGCTAATTGTATTCCAGTGATGCATTACTTCCAAATGAGCAGTCCCGCTGCACGTCCCCCTGGCCACATCCCACCACTCCAATATACAGATGAGTGTGGGAGGAAGTGAAGTGCTCCCTGCCTGTCTGCCTATAGGGCCATCTACTGGATACTGGCACCAGAGAATCTCCAATGAAGAGATTCAAGTGTGCATATCGAAAGGCCAATGGAGACAGATGGAGGACTGGGACGTTCAGACAGGCCCCTCTTGTATTGCTGTTGTAAATGTGATGTTTTTTTTTGCTCCTGCCACCGCCTGTGGTATAAATGTCCACCCAAAGCAGATGCCATACACAGCCTAAGAGAGATAAATGGTTTGTATGGTGCTGGCATGGAACGCTGGCTCTCTATGTACGTCAGCGATATTAGCCGAATATTATAAGCAGCCCCCCCCCCCCCTTGAAGAATGTATCAACACAGATTCTAACCCTTGTTCATGCAACTCTCTTTCCTTCCTCGTGGATTTTTTTACTTGTTTGAAGAACTGAGAATTTCTAAATCAAGTAATAATTCATTGGGAATTTAACCTTAGATGGAGCAAATTAGGCTTTTCAAGTGTTGTGGCTTGGCGCTGCCTCTTGCCACAGCCTGATTTGCAATATGGTGATGGATCCGAGCCGGGGAGCCATCATCATTTAGACGACCTTTGATACCACTGCACCAGACCCAGCGTTCTCCAGCTACATCACTGCCTAACATAATGTTGTGACAGCACTTGACCTTGCAGATACTTCTCTGAGAAAATTACTCCACAAATCAACAAGCTCGGGTCTTTTCAAGTGTACAGTCAATTGTGGAGTGTAACCGTCAATACAGTGAACTGCCAGTTTTCTAATCTCTTTTACTGCAGGGAAGAACCCATTCAATTGAGGTGCAGATCTAAATCTATGGGCAGATCCAGGAATGTTCTTTTCACCTTCTTTAACATTGTTATATGAGAAGGGATGTCTTTTTTATACTGTACTGATGTCTAAGGGAATCATCTATGGATCTTTTTTGAAAAAATATTCAGGGAACTGATCTCTATGGGTAAATGCAAGTTGGTGCAGTTTGAATTGAATTTCAGGGGACTGCTTGACCTTGGCGGAGGTATGCACTCCACTGAGTGCCATTCCAATTATAAACTGTGTAGACATCAGGGAACTTAAATACTTAGTTTGTCCATTGCCATGTGCCATTGTTCCTGAGTATTAATGTCAACGACCGTGTGATATGATGATAAGCTACAGAAAATCGAATGAATAGACCTTGATGTGAGATTGTTTGAGTAAATCCAAAAGTAGTGAAGGAAACAAGCTTCATGAAGGAAGATTTAGTTATTCAATAGTTTTCTTCACATTGTAATATATTATATATGTTTTTCTTTGTGGAGCTAAGTGCAACTGGTGGCTTGTATGCCACGGGTATGCATTTGTACGAAATATGTTGTGTCTTTATGCGTTAGCCCAGACTTATGCTCTGCAGGGATTGTCTCTCAGAACTGGGGCAGGCTCCAGCCCCCCGTGGCCCACAACACAATAAGAGGTTTTGCAAATGGATAGATGCCACTGGCATGAACATGTTCCTTGGTCTACAAAACATGAAATCAATAAAATGATCCGTTCAGTCAACATTCTATAAATACTTTCAAGCTTAACAGTAACATTACTTCTTCAGACATATCACTTATTATACTATTATATAACAAATTCTCAATTAATAATTCTCTTTATTTAACATGTAACCGTGAATGTCTGTCTTTGATGACTTTTTTTCACCCCCCAAACTTCATAAATTCATGTTTTAATTGAAAATGTTGGTCTGTATCAATAATCTGCTCATAACAAACCATGCCAGTTCGACAATATGATCAACAGTTTTCCACTGGGAAGGCGTTTTTTTCAGCCATGAGGAGAAGGAGGAAATGAATCATTTATTTCTCGAGTGCTGTTGGGTCCATAACATTGGTGTCAGCAGAACCACAACCTGCCAGAAACTAGGCTGGACAAACTACGTCATCAGTGGTGAGGGAGAGAACCTTTGCTCCACAGGGGCAACTAAGTGAGCAAAGGGCATGATCCAGCAGTGAAACATAAAGGTGGTGAGAGGGAGAGTGGACGCAAAAGACACAGAAGAGAAAGAAAGACAGAAGTGGGTGGGGGAGGCGAAGCGTAAGAGAGGTAGATAGGAAAGAGAGGGATGAGTGGACGGTCAGGGAGAGAGCGATAGAGATGTGGGAGGAGGAGACGGGCTGTTATCCGGGGAGAGAGGCAGTTCGGGGGCTACCTGTTCTGCAACACTGCCATCTGGCTCTAATGACATCGCGCTCCGCCAGGAGGGGCGGAACGTCTGCAAGAGCCATGGGAGCAAAGGCATCCACCTGGAGAATTACTGACATGTGAAGTAAACAGAGCAGGGTGGACCACTGGTACTGACACAAAGAGGTGGTTTTCGCTAAACGCTTATAAATAAATACAACCTGAGAGATCTTTATGTGATTGGTAAACAGTTGCCAGCAACATCCACATTCATAGGATTATGCTAAAAAGACACAAGTATAATTTGATGTGTCACAGTAAATTGAATATGAAAAGCCTGTCTGTTTCAATAGGATTTCTGGCTCTATAACATGACCCAGAACATGGTGACCAAACGTGACATATTTCTGTGAATGTTGTCAGAGGAAACACACAACATAAAAATGTTGGAGAACTCATTTGCCAGTTTCTCCAAACATGGCGTTTAACCTAATATGCGGTGTCTCTGACCTAAAGACCATTGACACACGCAGTCTGACACAATAAGGTTTTCTGACCTCGCCGAACAAGAAGCAGGGTAAAGAAATACTCTGTTCAAGCAAGTCACACAGTAGGTTTAGGTATCATGTGGACGTCTTTCACATGTGGGTTGGGATTCGAGCCACAGCCTGAAGAGATGATTAAAATCGAACAAATCTGACTCCCTGTGTGGGAGTGCAGGAACGAAATGGGGGTGAGGTACTGTGTTTTTGATGGACACAGGATATGATAGTTACTCAATCGAGGGGCGATAATCTTGGAAAAGCAAAAACTAATCAAATAAAATGGTTACACTAGCAAACATTCAACAGATAACCCCCCATCTGCCCTCTCGTCAATGTGCACTGCCTGACATCTGCTAGAAGCCAAGTTTTCTGGGCCCCACTCGCTCCCTGGCTGGAGACTGCGGTCATGCTCAGTGGCACAGGCAGGCATGTCGGTGAATGACGGACAGGTACGCCAATGCAAATCATTGGTGATGTTTATTACACTCCTGTTAGCACCACAGACCCTGTTATTAGTTTCTTCTTTCAAAATGTCTTTAATCATGGCTGTTGGGATGAGCAGAGGGTTTAAATAAACAAGATGAAAAGCGTTTCATGAACAACTTACCAACCCTACATTAAGGAGAGTTTAGATGACTATGAAATATATCTTCTAAAGGCCATTTCAATTTGGTGACTCTTTTAAGTTCTGGACCGTAAAGAATCTGTCCCAGGCTGTACTGGGTCTTGTACTTTGTCAGCATTTCGGAACAAAGACAGAAGGCAGCCTATATCTATTCCCAGGTAATTATAGGCCTTGACCTGCTCCATCACCGGCCCTTTGAGGCTCAGGGGTTTGAAGCCTTGGTTGGGGCCATTATTAGTTCACCTCTTGCCACAAAAGAGCTCATTGGTATTTGAATGAAGCACTAAGGGAGATCATACATTGTCATGATGTCCATATAGTGGCACATCCAGGTAAAACCCTACTGTAAATCTATACTACTATCTATTTAGAGAACCTTATGCTGCTGTACAAACATTTTTTTATGTTTACTTAGTATTAGGAAATGTCTTGTGTCATCTGTTGTGCCTGTGCACTTTATAGGTTTCACTCTGGGAGAGTGGGAAACGTTTCTGATCGATTCCTTGTATGTCTTGAACGTGTTAAGAAATTGACAATAAAGCTACTTTATCTTTTATCTTTATCTTATACTCACACCAAATCCTGGCGTTGCATTTCTACAAACTGATGGCAAACATTGCTACCATGTCCTTGACAATATTGGGATAATGAGGTCTGTCTTTGCTTTGCTCTAATGAATGCCAATTGCTGGGCTTTATTAGGAGATGACTGACAATAACCCTGACTTATTGACTCAGGTTTTGATGAATAATTAAATCAGAAATGTGGGTTACAGGGACAGGGAAAAAGCAGATACATGGACAAGGCTAAACTAAAACCTCTAAAGCCATAGATCGACGTTCAACATGCAGGAACAGCCAAACACATGGTAACTGCTGATTTGTACGGACTTTAACAGTGAAAATTGGTTTAAATCTGCCATTATCTTCTAATCGTACCTCTTCCTGACCTTCATATTTTGCTAATTAATTATCTTCTTATGTAGATACAATTCCATACTATTCCGTCTGAAATGAAACCCACCCATGCAGTGTAAAGATACCCAGGGCACTGGGTGACCAGGCATTGATCACCTGGTAAAGCAAGGGGGCTGTTGTGGAATATAGAGTCGATCTTAATTATGATGCGGTTCTAGTTATCACTCGAATAGAGGGCCATTAATTCAGAGAGACAGTCGTGCCCCGGCCCTGTAAGCCTCCCAAGAGATAAAGGCATATTGCCTTGACGATGTCAGCTTTGCAATAAAGGACCTCATGCAACGCATTCAACGAGGAGCGACATATTTGTGCAGTTCTGTCTGACAATGAGCGCATAATATTATCCACACCATCAATCCAGGGACTATTTTTGTCTGTGCAAATGAGCAGGATTGCTGTTATACATGTAGTACCTGACAAGGACGCCGAAAACACTGTACTGTTGTCGCTCATTGTCAAGGGATCAGCGTGTCCTAGTGTGACACTCATCACGACATGCATTGTGATTCTGTCTATGCACATTGACAAAGTAGATTATTTGGAATGCAAGTTAATATTGTATTCATCTACACAATCTGCCCAGTGCTATTATATTCAAGTTAACATAAATGTAAGTCCCCTTGTTACTGCATTAATAGATAGATGCTGGAGAGCGGCTCATGACGCAATAAGTTGCAAAAGAAGCGCTGCTGCTCTCGCTGTGACCTTTCACTCGCACTCGGTAAGTATAGGGACATCATCTGACAAAACAATCTGCAGTTTTTTTCTCCGAAGAGTCCAAAAGTTAAAAATCATGAGAAGGCCACTAACGAGAATCTAAGATGGCATTTGACAAAGATAAGTGCTGGCAAAACCTGTCTGGAGATGCAATCTGTGGCCTTTCCAAGTTAAGTATTAGGTCTGATGCCTATTGCTGATTTTTCTTCTCTTTTTTTTATCTGTCAAGAAAAATTTAAAATAGGATTACTGCTCCTCTCGTGAGTACTTTTCAGAGCTACTCCAGTTTAGGTCAAGGATAAGGTTGTTTTTCTTAAACTGTAAAACGGACAATGTTGTCGACCTCTGTTCCCCTCAAACATCAAATGAGCTGAAATATACAACAGAACTACATCTTCATAAAAGTCATTTAAACCAAGCAAACTAAAACCAAACCGTACATTGTGTACAATCTAATGATGAGTCAAGCATCGCCCAGCACTCTGGCTGTGCAGACTTATCAACTCAAACATGTTTTATCATGAAGCCAATTTGTTGTCACACGTACCAGTATAGTTATTATTTTATCATTTATTTATAATTTGTAAATATATTATTTGATGTCATGCTTTCCACCAAGGTGTTTGCCTCTAATCTCTAACCAACAAAATATATATGATAGTTCCATTACATCATTATATAAAGCTAAGCTAAAACAAAATAAATATCTACATAGACTGTATATACATTTAAAAATGGTCCGTATTTATATAGCGCCTTTCACATTTACATACATGACACAAAATATAAGAAACCTATAACCACGACCCATATGGCCATTTATGTGTAACAAGTACATCCATAATCCAGAAACTATCCACTACCAACCAGCCCCTCACCCACTCACATCTCACATTAATTCCATGCTCGGTAGTCTCGGTAGTCCCCCCCCACCCCCCACTATGTCATATCATGAGGGTTTTAAATGATTGTCAATGGTTCTTTATCAGACAGAACTCAGAGCTGAAGTCAGTGAATAATCATACTGCCCTGTAGACATGTTCCATGGATTAAAGATCCTGTGCATGATCTGACCCTTGAGGAAATTCAATATGATACTAGAGGCTGCAGCCTCAACTTTTTCACTGTTTGGCATCAGTTCTGGAACATGTAGGGGGGAAATGGATGCTTCCGTGTTTTTGAAATGTACAGATACAACGAATCCCCCTTATTTTGTTCTTTATATATAATTAATATCCATTCATCTGTGTATTCTGAGTCTTTAAAGTATCTTGCCACTCATCTTGGAATCTATATTCTGACATGCCATATTGTAAATTGGTAATGTGTAGTGAGACATGAGACATCTTGTGAGATGGTATTTTGTTAACATTTTATGAAACTGCACAAAAATTGTTTGAAATTGAATTTTGTATATTAAAAAATAAAAAAATACAAGTTGAAATCTTGGTGCAGATGCAGGGTTTCTTCACTTCATTTCATTTCACATTGCGAGTAAGGCCTTTCATTGACTCCTCAGAGAATAATTCAAGGGCTTGATGAAATAAAAAACAGTCATGTCAAGTGGACTGATACTCAAGTGTGAGCGATTTGGTGCAGATCCAAATAAGATTGCAGATCTAGTGGATTCAAATTTGGTCTCACAAAGGGAATGTTTTGGCCTTGGCAGAGTGACTGAGTGTCATTCTAGTTGTTAAACGTTTTAACTATAAGTGTCCTAGTTAAAAAGCTTTTTTAAATATTGCATGAGCAAAGAAGGCAGAACTAATAAATTATGTGAAAAAACACTTTTGAAGCAAACAGAGTTTTGAAGCCATTTTTTGCAACACTGCAAGCAGCAAAAAGTCTGATTTAGATACATTAAAGATATCCACAGTGTTTTAAGGTCCTCTGCCCTCGACCTGCTTAAGGGAGGGAGTGCTATGAATCAATTACACTCCTCCCTGCAGCCTCCCCGACCGTGGCCTGCTGTGGGCTCTGGAATGCAGTAACCCACGGCCATATGCTAATCAGACTCACATATGTTGCCTCTGAGACTATCAAAGAGCCCGGAGGACCCAAAGGACGGAGGACGTCGATGAGACAGGGGCAGGGACTGCTGGATAAGAGGCTAGTTGTTGCCCTGTGCATGTCTTTGGGCTGCAGCATGGAGCGAAAGGGATGGGGCAGGGACTGGGAAGGTCTGGCTGGAAGTGTGCTGCCAGATGGAGAGACTGCCTGCGGACATTCGCACTTAGTAGGAGACCAGCGCATATATGCTGGTGCCAGAGAGAATCCAAAATAGTCTCCTGTATGCCCAGTGTTCTTCTGACCATAAAAATAACTTCCAGCAGCATTTCTAAGGGATGGTTGCACTGGTTGGACTTATCTCAATCGGAAATGTGATGGTTTCACATTCATTGATTCCTTATCTGCTTTATTATATCTTATTAAATGTGTCTGCAGGTAAGATTAATATAGAGTTTACACAGGGGGCATACACAATGTAGAATTGTATTGCCACAGCCCTTCCAGAATGACTGGAAGTTCACTTACACTGTCTGTGTGAGCAATGTGTGACTGAAGTGTTATATACATTTGACCCATATGCAATGAGCCAGCTAGAATTTTTGAGTCAAGAAGTGGCAAAGAGCACGATAAGTGACCTGTTTTCCATGCTTGGGGGCTGGTGACTTCCACTGAGCTCCAGAGTGCAAGAAAACTTTGCAGACAGTGTGGAGGCGGGGCTGCAGACCTGACAGCCGAGGAGCACACAGGGTCGCTGGATCCTCTGCAGCCCCAGTCATAAGCCGCGGCCCACATGCTGTCAACATCTCCAGACTGGGAAAGGTCCTAGGTTCAAGACATCGGGGCACAACCCCTCCTGCAGCTCACAGCTAAAAATATCCGCCCAGGCTCTCAAATCTAATCCAGTTGCACAAATCCCTTAACTGAATTGCAATCAGCCGTTTATAGAAATTGAGACATACATTTATGTCAGGGTGTATGCTGGTCTCTCTTGTCTGTGCATGTTTCTAATTTGGAAGAGAACTACATTTGTATAAAGTCTGTTCCTATTCAACTCTACCCCAAATATATACAACGCTAAGCAGACTCTGGATACATCTATGATGTACCTAATCTCACTGGCAATGTTTAACAGCAGATACAACATTGATGTATGATTGAGAAATAATTCTGATTGTATTTTCATGTAAATTAACGGTAGACAAATCCCAATATTATTAACATCGTCCAAGCGTTCAGACCGTTGAGAATGAATCACCTCACTGTGGATATCATCTGACAAAGAAATGATTGTTGGTTACCAGTGAACAATAAGAGGATTATCTTCAGTGTTAATTGTATGTCAGTGTTAATTCACTACAGGTAGAAATTGGGAAGATGGGGTCTAAGCAAATGGGAGTTGCGGCTCTGCACAGGGTAAAGATACTTCACAGAAATAGCAAAGATTAAATTATTTAATTCACAAGGCATTCACTAATTGTTTTTCTTTTTCAGTCAACAATAAATTGAGTCTACTTGGTTCTGAGTCAGGCTGTATCCAAGTTATTATTTGGGTAATCTAGTTAGGTCTTGTTCTATTGCTGCAGGTCTCCGGTCTGTTAGTAAGTCTAATGGATTAGAGTGGACTCACTATCATGTCTGATAATGCATTGTGATGTGAGACAGAGGGTGAGCTCATGTATGCCACTACACTTTTTCAGGCAGCTCTGTTAATTGCTGGCTCATCGTGCTATGGCTAATGGCGGCCTTCTCCCTCTGTTTGGGTCTGTTGGGGTTGACTGCGTTTTGAATTGGGTCTAATTATCCTGAGGCTAATTCAGGTTTGTACGGTCTCTGTGTCCCTTCTGTGTCTTCTTTAGTTTTCTTCCCATGAAAATTAATCTAAGTACATAAGGTAACGTAGGATTAGTTCCTTAACAATACACATGCCAACGGTGAAGGCAATAAGATGAACAGCAATAAGATGAACAGATACTTTAGAGGTGTAGATTTAGTTCTTAATTCTCCATAGTGTCTTAACACTATACTGGTCCTCCTACAACCGGAAGGTCGGCGGATCGATCCCCAGTCTGACCCATCTGCATGGCGAAGTGTCCTTGGGCAAGATGCTGAGCCCTGAGTGGCCCCCCATAGAATAACGACTGCGATTAGATGCACTGTATGAATGTGTGTGTGAATGGGTGAATGTTAAACTGGACTGTAAAGCGCTTTGAATGGTCATCAAGACTAGACAAGCGCTATATAAATACAAAACCAAAACCATTTAACCTGTGGTCATCACAACACATTTTGAACCATTTGCTCATAATTTATCTTCATTTTATTTATCACACTGCGAGAAAACATAGGTACTCTCCTTATATTTCAGTGAGCAGGCGATGCCAGCTATTTGTGCTGGGGCATGTCAGGTCAAACTCTCTAAATGTATGACCCTGTGCTTTTGTTAAAGTGGGTCACAAAATACCTGAGCAGCCTGTCTCTGGATTACTCTTGGACATAAATGTACACAAAGTGAACCACAATCAGTGTGTTTACTTCAAAATCTATTGAATGTGGTTTGAACTGGAACACGGGAAGTAGTTTCAATGGAGAGTCATTACTCTTACCTGCTGCTCCTCAATCAGTGCCTCTGGTCTGTGTTTTGGATCAATGTTGGCAAAGGCTGGAGACAAAGAAGAAAAGTAGTGACCCAGAATTCAGATTGTAGCCCATTAAACTATGTCTCAAGAGAAACTCGGAGGCTCAGTGGTTTTCTTACATCTAGAATCCTGCTTCACTGGAGCGCAAATGCTGTCATGTTAATGCACATATTCCACGTCGGGATTCATAGCCTATGCACAGAGTCCCTGGAAGCCACAGTGCAGTTTATTATTGTCTGCAGTAAATCAAGCATGAGTACCTGGGAGTCTGTCATCTTAAGCCAAGTAAGTGTCAAACTATATTTTTGCAGTCTAATTGAATGAAAGTGTTGTCAGCCTGGTGTGTTGTGCTCCGAGTGTGGGAAGCACTAAGAGTCTGGATGCCATTAATCAGAAGCAAATGATTCCAAGTGAATCAATTAGCATGCATAACCAGTGAATGAGGAGCAAAACTAAAATCTATATCGTATATATGAATAAGACAAACAAACAACAAATACTTTTAGCAATATGAAATAAACACAAACAAACTTTAAACGAGGTCTGAAGGTCAGAATATTCAGTTTTTTTTTGCTGCTGTTTATTTGTTGAATAGTGACTAATGTTAATCTTAAACATAATAGACTGTTTAGCGCTTAGCATTGGTCATAAACTGATTTAGTTATTTATTATCAAACACCTCAAATTATATTTAAGTACATTTTGAATGTATGTGTGCGAGAGTGTGGCTCAGGCTCCAATTGTTTGTCTTAACCTGACCAAGCCTGAGAGAAAAGGATCCAAGCCAGACCCACGCTCAGCGGGCAATCTGTTCTTTGTGTCCAAACTTGACCCAAGCCCGATGTTTTCCCCAGCTCCTGCAACATACAAATCAAATCAAATGAAATCACACAGAAAGACACAAACCTTCCCGCTGCGAGACAACAAGGCTGTATATGTTTTGGGAAATATTGCAAAAAGGGCTTTGTCATAATGAAGTAGAGAAACTGATAGTCCAATGTGTGTTGCCCCTAAACCTAATTATATCTATCGTGAATAAAGCCAGTCACTTCCTGAGAACCTGGACTGGCCGAGTGATGAGTCCCCATTACTGGCTCCTGCAATATTTTCCAGTTTGAAGTTTGCATCCAGAGGGAGTGTCCTAGTTTTGTGAGAAACATAAAAAAAGAGTTCAAAGCCCGGGCCAAGGAGAGAGTGTGTCTGTATATACCATGTGAGAATAACAGTTTTCTTCCCTGTTCACTGTGTACTGCCGACCCTGTGCCCCAGCTGTGGACATGTGATGCATTATACATGTCCCAGGGAGCTAATGACAATGGAAGCGGAGGTGCATTTTTGATAAATAGTGAATGTGCAGTTGTACATTAGTTGGTAACTTAAGTCAAGTGCATCCAGTTTGGATTTAGGCTACACAGTTGGAAATGAGAGACAATGAGTTGGAGTCTAATTATACGTTATGACTGTATCTGTTTAGAACTCTGTGATTAGAACTGCACTCAGCATGGTTTGTATCTGTTTTTGACTGGGTAATAGTGCATTTAGTTATGAATTCTACTCATCACATCAATTACATCCCAATAATTACAGTAATACACCTCCATTACTGCAGCAGTAAATAATGGTTACTTATTTCCTATTCCATCCTTTTGTTGGTACATCTGCATAACAATGTAGAATTGACGTTCCATGCATCGATATGCTATGAATTTTGTCAGATCTAAAACAGGAGAACTGCTCTGCAGTTTTATTTCTGCAGACATTAGGTGGACGTTCAGCTGCTGAAGGAATACAAATTATAATTTCATGAGTTGGTGGGAAGAGCCAATGACCCTTTTTTTGGCTCACAAGGCAGCTAACTGATTCGTCTTCAGTTCATTTCTGTTATGAATTTAAATCATGTTTAGTGAGCGAAACAATGCTGCATGAAGGAAACAACACTTGATACTTTAGTAAACACCAGAGTTTGATTGGATGTGGTTGGTGACCTGCACTGTTACTGGACAAGACTTGTAAAGTATGATTATCAATGTTTTGAGTCATGACTTGAGAAGTGTGATTGTTATTGTAAAATGGTGGACACGTTGACTGCAGGTAGGCAACCCTGTCTCTTTAAATCACATTCACATATTTATTTATTACAATGGAGTATTAAGGCCACCCAAACGGGGGAAAAATTATATAAATCATAATATTGCAAGAAAAAAAGTCATTTTATAAGGAGAAAAATTTGTAACGTTGGGATATGCCTCATGTTAGAGGGGAAACATAAACGGTGAGCCTCTCACCTGTATTGGGAATGTGAAGCATCCTATTAAGTTAAAAAAAAATTCACAAAATAAATCAGTACCACATTATCATGAGTATCAGGACATTGGCAAGAAACATAGTCGAAGAAAGAACAACACAGACTTACACCTCCATTATTGCAGTAGTAACTAACATTTATTTTTCCAGGAGATCTGCACTGCAGAAAATGTAGCCTGCCGAAGGACAAAATTAATAATTTCACGAGTTGGTGGGAAGAGCTGATGACCTTTCTTTTGGAGCACAAGTCAGCTAACTGATTCATTTTCAGTTCACTTCCGTTATGAGTAGCTGTAAGTGCAGAGCAAATATTGGGTTCAGGAAGGTTATTAATGTTCGCAAGCATGAAACTTTGTAACCAGCGTGTGTTACTAAAAGATCTCATTGTTAACATTGTAGCTATTTCTGATCTTTGAACTGGAATCTCTTCCGCAAATGTGGCGGATCGTGTCCAATTCATGCAGAGAAACACTAAAAGACGTTAGCAGGCATCTTTTTCACAGGGCTATGTGAGAATCTTTCTTTTTGGTCTCTTTTAAAAACATTTCCTCTCAAAAATGTGTTTCTCTCAATCCAAAAAACGAAAATGATGTCTAGGCATTTGCCTCTAACACAGATAAACAGTTCTCAGTCACTTGAGTCAGCACCAACTCAATTGCGCTGCCTCTGGATACTGCAAACTGTCGGTGTCCCACTGGGCAACATCTGTCCTCTGCTGCTGCCACACAAAACGCCTTCCCCCACATTTATTTTGGTAGAGCAGCAAAATGAAGGATAGATTATGGACAGATAAAGAGCAGAGAGGGGAAACAAAACAAACATGAACGTCAGTTCATCAAAACCCGCTGGCCATATGCTGCAGTATGCTATCAGCAAAAAGGAATCGAAAAGATAACATTAAAATGTGCACTAGTAGAAGCTTTGCAGTTTTTATTAAGTTCAGTAAGCTGAGCCATGCTGAGGGAATGTAACAGCAGATAATACTTTAATAAACATATGAGATTGAGTGGATGCAGTTGCTGACTGGGTCAGTGTTACTGGATAAGGGCAGTTAAGCATGATGAGTAATGTTAAGAGTCAAGTCGTAGAAATGTACTTTACTGACAATGTGGTCATTATTATGGTTCAACGGCAAACGTGGCAACAGTTCAAACCGTCTTTCCACAAGTAGAAGCAAAGTTACTTAAAAAGTACAACCAAAACGTATACAAGTTAAGGCTATGAAAGGTACTCAAAGTAGCTCACGACTAAAACATTGACTGTAAGCTGGCAACCTCTAAGAATTTTTATTTAACATATTTAACACACTGGAACAAGTTTTGTACTTCACACAAGTTGTACAGAGATGATGGGAATACAAAGTGCAGGAATTTGACCACAGACACACAGGACTCATGTGTGGTATTGTATAAGGCAACAAAAAAAGTTTGGTCAAAGTTAGGGAGGGATTGTTGTTGCTTTTAAATGATTAAACGGTATACTTGTCTTGTCTCATGCTTCTTTTTCAATATTTAACCTAGACTGTGATATCTATACGATTTTGTTACAGGAATAAATCCAGCTCGAGCCTCCCCTGCTTTTACAAGACAAACAGGGACATGAGTTACCTTTTGTTTTGCTAGTGAAAGTCACTAGTCTCACCAAGATATTTAGGAATTGTTTAACCTTGCAGACCGTAATTTGAGAAAACATTATTTTCCGTAGCACATTATAAAAACATCTCATTAATGTTGGTGCTTGGTCTTCCCATTTGGATGTTACAAACCTCTCATCCTCAACTTATTTTAACAGGAAAATAAAATATTTGGTTGCACATTGAATAATACAAACCTTTCAGGCTTGTCCTATCCTCTACAGCAGGTAATTTAACAATATGCTAGGTTTTACAGTGCTATGTGCAGCCCAATCATCCATGACTCAAATCATTGAAAGCAATCTAATTATCAACTCTGGTCGATAATAAGCTTCTAGAGTGGAAAATGTACCCATGGTTAGACTCAACTTTACATTTTGCATCCACAGGGCGCCATATTGTTAAGGATGACTGGGTTTACAGGAGTTTATACAAAAGGCACAGCAGTGATTAAAACCATTAACACGTGTGGTCCAGGCTGCACATGGTGAGGCTGTATTGATTTCCCCCCGTATCTGCAGCCCCTATACCCTCTGCGGGGACAGAGCTCTGATGGCGCTGATTATCTCGGGCCAGCCTCTGTTGAGCCGGCTGTCATTCCAACCGAAACCCCCGAGCTTAACGAGCCTTCACCTTGACTGACCCCGTCTTCACCCCATCACTGCTTGCTCTCATGTGGGCGCTAAGTGCACCGGGGCCGCGTTACGTCGTATTCCAGAGGGCCCGCTGTGTAGCGTTGTTTTTGTTCCAGCCTCCATAATTAATTGGCCTTGATGAGCATAGACATGGATACTAATTGGTCGGTTAGGGGTCTCTTTGACTTTATGTATTAACGTGGGAGTGATGCACAACATTTCCACTGATTCAGCCGGAATGTTGTGAGTGAAGAGTCTCTACAGTGACTCTGGGTCACTGGCAATCCTGAATATTTATTCATCCAGACATATTTTATTCATTGTGGAAAAGACGGCATTTGATTCCCTGGAAATAGTTTAAATAGAACTATAATAATCATATCATTTTTGTCTTTATTTTAACATCTTGCAGAGCATAATTTTTAAATTCTGTCAACTATTCTTTTCTGAAAAGATTTGTCTTTCTCAAGTGTTATTTGTTTTGTTATTTGTTGTGACCAATTGAAACACCCATCAGAACAAAACATTTCCTCTAAATTCTACTTTTTTGAAAAGGTAGAATAATATTTTTTCCACGAGTCTTCTATGCTAAATATTAAACGTACTGTGGGATATTGTTTTCTTATAAAAGATGATGAAAAAAATATGTCCATGTAGATGAGCTCTTCCTCCTTGTAAATGTGAATTCAGTTACTGCTGACTGACCCAGTGACTGTCTCCTGAATAAATCCTCAGATTCACGCCTGGTGCAAGGCCAGGCAATCTCCCCTTTCTTTTTGTCTTCCTCTAATTAGTCACATATTAGAAATGCAGTGAGAAACAATCTAATTAAGAGGGCCTGACTCAATTTGTTTGAGGAAACTGCAGTAATGGAGGTGGGGGAGAGCGAGGGTGGAAACACGAGGGAGAGGTGAAGTGGTGAGAGGGAGCTTAATCTAAGCCATTTATCTCGCCGGCTCCAAACCAAGTAATGAGTCTCAACACACATACATGCGAAGGACGGGGCCGACCAGGAAGCTGCCACCTGTAATCCTTGTTTATTGTGTACGTCTCCATGTACGTTCCTACCTGTTGTGAGATGAAATCCATCGAGATTCACCATGCTGCATCGAGACGAGTGATTAATCAGCACAAGTTCACTTAGAAAATTCACTTGTGTGTGAACATAATGACAGAGCTAATGTTTGAACTGCCGATTAAGTTGTTTATCTTCAGGCTAATTTGATTTAATACCTGGGTTTATCACATCGGTCTGCATTTATCGTTTTCTTTTTATTGAAAATAAGAGACAGAATTATCATGAAGCCTGTTTTTCAAGACTGCATAGTTTTGGGGAAATGTCACCTTTAGTTCACATTTGTTTTACAATAATTGCCTCTATGTTGTATAAAGAGATAATTGTGCTCATCATTTACGAGGATAAACATTACATTGGGTTTGTAGCAGTCTAACATATGATGGATGGAATGGATGGTTTAATGAAATAATTAAACTGAGATATTCCTGAACCTCTGGCAGTTTACAGCCCTTTCTGTACCTTCTGAATAACCTGTAAACAAAATCAATCTATTAATTTACAGAGTTCACGACTGAATAATCACAAAACTAAATTGTAGGTGAAATCAATACAGTTTGATTGACAAGGTTATTTATATTTACCTCCACCGCTCTTCTAATATATGTATTATTTGAATGTCAACAATGTCAAAGTAACATCTATTTACTATATTTTATATTCATCAAAACTTGAATTATGTATTCATTCATTCATTTTACATTGAATGAAGTTTGCAATCAGTTTTAACAGCAATTCAGGATTAAATTGATAAGCACCACAGTATGTACTGTGTTATTGTTGATATGGCTTTTTATATTTAGATATACATGTGAGTTGTTTTCATTTTCTTTTTTTGCCTTTTTGAGTGTATCACATTGCAAACATGGAGAGAGACAGATACAATGTGCCCTAAGGCTATTAAGAGAAATCTTCAATGTAAATCAAGTTGAATGCTTGATGGTGTAAATTATTAGTAACATACACATTTCATAATTTTATTCGGTCTGCATAATTAATTTGTGTTTTCCCTAAAAGTGCAACCAATAAGTGACAGTGACTTACCTAACGTGAGCTAAAATAGTGTAACATCTGCTGTAGAGTCTCAGGTCAGCTAAAAGGGTCACTTCTCTAAAGACTTTTCTACAACCTGCCATTTTTGGAAGTTCATTTTTGCAACAATAACATTTTAACAAATTATTTTTTTATTATTAAGTCTATTTTCTTGTATGAAGAGGTTTTGCTCCTTTAATGCAAGAGGGGTAAAACAGCAAACCTAATCAAAAGTTAAATAGAAGAAGAAATATTAATAATAGATGAATAAAATAAAAATGAGAGAAAAGAGAGCCACAGTTGTTTAGAACTAGGGTTTGAAAAGGAAATGAAAGTCCTAAATAAAACACCAGTTGAGCACCTCATCTTTCAGATGTTTTTTTTTTTTTTTACTGGTCTGGAATCTTTTTAAGATGGTATCTTCTTTGGCCCATATATCTTTTTATTTAGCAGAAAGTATACAGTTGGTTAATAACAAACATTCTTACGTTGTGTTAACAATTTGAA
Source organism: Platichthys flesus (assembly GCF_949316205.1). Taxonomy (NCBI): domain Eukaryota; kingdom Metazoa; phylum Chordata; class Actinopteri; order Pleuronectiformes; family Pleuronectidae; genus Platichthys; species Platichthys flesus. The sequence goes on along the minus strand of NC_084950.1, from coordinate 21,017,180 downwards.
AGCCCTAAAACTAAAACATGTACACAAGTATTTTTCCACGTCTGTGTCTTTTACTCGTTGAGCAAGATATATGAAACACAGACCTGGTGTCACAGTAATTCCAACATGTATGATAAATGGAAAAATGTAATATTCACTGCAAATAAAAGCTGCTTAAAGTGATGTGCATGTTTACCACGCTTTGGTTGGGGGCACATCTTTCATTACCATTCTCACACATGGCTCCGTTATCCTTCTGCAGTTTATTTGTTGACTCATGCAGTGAGGTCTTATTAGTCCAGATTCGTCATCTATACGGAGCGTGAACTTGAGCTGACCAGCTTAATTCATGTTGGCATATACTTCGACTCCCAAGGACAGAGACCAAGAAACAAAAGGGTAATGGATAGACTGTCTCAAGGTCACTGTGCTGCCCACTAATGGGTAAAGCACTCCCCACGGTGCCTCTGAATACGGCCCTGTTCTAGAACAGTGGTTTCCTACAATGAGGTAAAATTAGCAGGAACCCAGTGCAGCCCAGGGGAAGAGAAGCTATAGGTTTGAGTCTTGGCCTCCAATGTATTGTGAAGATTGTCAATGACTGTGCCTTAGTACAAGGTCAATTTGCTGTAGCTCAGTGCTGAACATCATTGCATCTGGTAAGAACTACGACCAAGTGCATGCCCTTTATTTATTCAGCCCCATATTGAAAACTTTAAATCTCCTGCTGCTTTGTTTGTCCAACAACAACAACAACAATGTGAACCAGCAGTGTTCCCCGTGATTACAGTGACCCATCAAGGTCAAAGGTGGTCGAAGACCTAAATGGAAACCAGGCAATTCAATCCACAGCACATTTTGGGAGGTGAATCCAAATTCGTTTCCCAGCTTTGTGAAGAGCCAAAGGCAAGTTCAACAAACCCAAAAACATTGTGTCCAGGATCAATCCAAAATAATTACAAGAAGCTATAGACAGCGACAAAGAGAGCAAGAGAAACATTGAATAGATTTGTTACTGTTCTAAATGTACAGAGTTCACATAAGGTGGTTGTTTTTCATTGATAATCACTGGATTGTAGACCTAGTTTCCAGTTTATTAGATACACATTGCTCAAAACGAATCTATTACACCCTCCTGTAATTAAGTCTGAATTCATGACAACTATAATGATGTTGTAGAGGCCATTGTAGAGTGTGTTGTGAAGACAGTGTATTTAACAGGGCATCATTTAGACCTTTAGACACATTCATTTGTTTTTCAAGCTGCTTAGAAGAAAACTAACTGAGCTGATAGTTCGGAGGTGTTAGCTGATCATTAGCAGCTGGCTTCATGTCAACCCCGAGGGTCTAGAGGGGTTGATGGGTTCACACACCCTATACCTCAGAACACAGCCTGCTGATTCCTGAATATAAACATACCAGTAGATAGCATACACAAAATGAGTATATGAGATGACTTTAGAGTTACAAGAACCATGTTTTCTTGCTTTGGCACCTGAATCCAGCTAAATTACACCAAGCCATTCACTGAGCTTCAATTGATTAATTGGCAATGTAGGCTGCTACTTCTTTCTCTAAACCTCGTGATATCAAAGGCCAGTCAAATAATTGGTAATAAGGCAAAATATGACCCCTATATTCTATTTGTATTGGAGCATTAATTGGATTAGTTTTGAGTAATTACTACATGTCAAAGTGAACTATTTTGTAGGGCTGGGCTATATTGCAAAAATAAGAGAAAAATTACAGTTAAGATATTGTCATAATCTGTAATTTTGATAATAACAATTATTGTAACATTATTACTTCTTTAAAGTCCAATGACTGTTTGGGACCTGAATGAAGGTTGTAGTTAAAACACTTATCAGAATATAACAACTAAATCTAAACATCTTAAAAATGAGACATGCAATAATAATGTTCCAAGCACTATAAATCAAACTTTTCTTATGTTGCAATAATTATTGGTAATGTTTTAAGAATCTAATACTGAATATGAAATAAACAAAATTAAAAACTGAATAATTTCTCATCAACAGCCTTTGCTTCACAGTACTTGAAATCTGTGAAAGCAGCCACACGAAAAATATCAGACAAGACAAGACTGCCCTTTACATTTAATGAATAATTTGGAATTGATCGACAGCCCCATGCTGGGCCACTACTTTCCCACAGGAGGAGGTGAGATTATTCTTGCTGGATGTTCTCTCAATATATAGAATGAAACCAGTTATTGAGGTGGAGGCTTGGAGGTGCAGTGTAATTTGCTATGGCTCACATTGAAATGTATGTACTACATTCAGGCGTAAACACTTCATTTGTTCATCCTCGAACAGCGGCACCAGGTGATGATCATCCTGGCCACAATCACATTGCTGCATTCATCATTTGTGAGTGGTGACTATGTGACTATGCGGGTCTATTTCACAAGACGCCTTTGAGAGAGACTGTGGGGTGAGCTGAGGGCGTCCATAACAAAACGAACTACTGAATAATTGTATGACCCACTGGCACTACAGATAGGTCAGGAATTCTTATTGAGAACTGAGTCTTCTGAGAGCAACTATGGCAAGAAAGTGTGTTTGAAGTGTAAATTCACTGAATGTTGAACACATTCTTTCTCAGAGCTATCTTCCTTGACTTAATTTTAGTGCAATTAATCTGAAAGTTTCCTAATATATCAGTCGGTACTTCATCATATGTCAACATCTGCAAATGCAGAAATGACTAAATCGCCTTGCAGATGTTATTTGGTGCAGTATAATTCCAAACTCAGAATTGCAGTGTTTGGAGGAAGCGGTATTACACCTAAGCAAACTGTGTCACTCAAGACACAATCAAAGCCAGTACTGGCAATAGAAAGCTGGGTGGGAACAGCTTGTGTTTTGCAGACAGCAAGCAGGAGGGTGAGCATAGGAGGAGAGCTCCAGGGTTTGATAAATGAGGCTGCATGGCGGCTGCAGTACTAAACTGCTTCCCTGCTCAGCTGTGGTGACAATGTGATTAATATTTGCACGGCATTAAGCTAATTTATCATGGCCACGTGCAAGCCTATGGGAGAATAGACTGTCACATGGGTTCCTGGTCTGAGAGAGGAGCGTGGGTTTGGCAAGTGGAAGCAATTATTTCAAGCCAAAACAAACAAATAAATAAAGGAAATTTATATTAGGGTGAGGTGAGTCTGCCAAGCAATAAGGAATTAACAATATGAGAAAAGCTGAGAGCGAAAAATATAAAAATGTAGTTGTGGAAAATAGGGAGAGGAAAAAACACAGTACTGTAGAAATAATTTACTGAAATGGAATAATAAAATTGTTCCGAGCGGAAGAACAGAACATTATCTGTCAGTTTTCATTTGGATTTGATACAGTGCAGTGATATTGTTGTTTGTTATATACTATAAATGTCAATAAAATAAGCTCTTTGCCTACTTCAGAATTGCATTGGACATCTAACATTTACTGGGCAACAGTGACGTCTGCACATCGAGATCAGATCTGTGTTCCAGAAATAAGTGATTTTCATGAGAGAAAAAAACAACAAAAATGGACGTTCCTAAGAATTTTCCTTGCTTCCTGAACTAGAAGTGCCGCGGCTGCAACATACACCAAACTCATTTAAAGATTCCTGATATTTTAAAGGTCATAACTCCATTAAACTAATTTTGAAGCTGCTATTGCAAGGTAAACAGTGGCATAGTGTTTGAAGGAGGGTGACTAGAGCGAGTCCTAAACCCAGTACTTGTGATCAATGCCGCAATGATGTTTCCTCCAAAATGTATTTTTCAAAACCACTTAATCGTGTATGGACATGCTGTGCAAGAAAGCAGCCAATTGCTATTCGAGAAAAGTAAAATACAGGATGTTACATATCTCAGAGTTGTGCAGCTTCTTTTGAAGTGCTGATGCTCCCTTGGGACATTTGGCAAGGACTCGTCTGACAAAAACATTTGTGTTTTACAAAAAATCCCTCTACATGAGACTACTCTTTTTGGACAAAATTCAAGGGCTACGAAAATTCAGACAGGAAAAAGTGACAGTAAAAACGAAAAGAGTGTTTCTTTGTGAGTATTTCTTTCCAAGAGAGTCAGGGTTAATGAATTCTCATCAGGTGGCCAATTGTCTCACCACACAATGGATTATCTGTCAAGGAGTAGTTGGTTAGGTGTGTTGAGGTTGCATAGGAGATGGCCTCGGCTTTGTCTCAAAGTAAAACCTTGCAAGTGAGCAGCTGTAGTTTGTAGACTCCGAGCTGGTTTCTGAAAAGGGATAACATTTCTGTATGTCTGTACCGACTGCAGCCGATAGGTAAGAGAGTAACTCCCCTACAGGAGAAGGTGATTTGTTCAAGACACTCTGAAGCCGGAAATATGGAACAGCACTCGTTCAAATCTGTAGTGGAATTAGACCGAGATTTCTCTCCCACAGTACTGTCTGTCAGTATTCTGGGTCTAGCATCTCTGGTGCAGACAGACTAGCCGGACTGCTGCCATTTGGCAGAGGCTCTGCTACCTTGGCCAGTAGCCATTTTAAAAGATGCTACTGCTGTCAGGGTGCCCTGGAAAAGAAACCAATAGCTAGGGCAGCAACTATCCCTTCAAGACCATTGGCTTGTTAAGGAAAGTAATCTCCCCCCAAGCCGCTGCCTCATTCAGACATACATACATCATTGACAAAGACTGGCACAGCAGTATTCACACAGTCAGACTTGGCCTCCCTGCTGTCTTGCATTGCTCAACTTGGGCTTGCAATGTGGATGGTTGTAGTCTGCATTTAGTAGCCAGGACAAAGATAGATGTCAGAAAAAAAAGGTGTTGCACATAGACTTTCCATATCTCCACTTGTATGAGCCAGTATTAGAATATAATGCAAGTCACATTCATCCACTTTTTTGTCACTGGAGTGTTTCCCCAGTGATACTGAGCTTTTCTGGAAGCATTTCCTCTCATCGGAGAACCCAGTCAACACCTCAGGATCCAACTGTGGCTGCTTCAGCATGACAAAATGTCAGTGTTTGAGTCAATTGTTCAGATTGTCAAGAGCCTTTCATCTTTACAATTCATTAATAGAAAATTAAACTAAATAATTAACTAAATGATCATCATCCTCAGCAGCAGCAGGAACCACAATGATGAATATATTAATCTCTAATTTAGGTCTGGTCATTCTTGATGAGCTATTTAGTAATCTGACTGAGATGGACCCGTCAACATATATTAATTTCCATTTTATTTCCATAGTATACATTATCGTATAGAGCTCGAGACCTTAAACAACCTAATTAACTGGAAGAACATCTAGCAGAACCGGACTCAATGTGGGTGGCCATCTGCCTCGACCGGTTGGGGTGAGCAGAGGAAAAAACTGTCAGTGACATGTAGTAAACTAAATGAATGTGGAAAGAGAGAGGTGCTCAGTGCATGATGGGTGTTCCCCCTGCAGTCTAGGCCTATAGCAGCACAACCAAGGGATGGTTCAGGACTCACCTGATCCAGATCTAACTATAAGCCTAGTTAAGCAGAGATGGTGTCTGCCCCCCGGCTGTAACGTTCAGATTGTCTTTGGTCGACGGCACAGGAGTTTACTGTCTGATCAGAATTGGGGACAAGGATGAGATGAGGTGGTGGACAGCGAATGGTACGGTCATAGAGTCGAGTCCATGAGGACGGAAGGCAGGAGAACCGGGGATTGGATCCTGTAGACACAAGGAGAAATATAATTAGCGAAGCAAGATACAAGACATAGGAAATAAACTCTAAACACACTATTAACCCCTTAATGCCTGAATTAATTTCCAATTCTATAAAAAAAAGTATTTTGTGTTTTTGGCTGTCTTACAGATGCTAAATTAATTGGAGATTGTTAATTTCAATATAGCATATACAGTAGATAGGTATGAGGCCGATTAGCGACATTAGGCATAATGGGGCATAGCCTTAATTTAACACATTTTCCAGTCTCTGGTATGTATGATGCTGCTTTTGCTCGAAATTGAATAACAATATATGTTTCTGTACAATCATTGCTGTTCCATCATCACAGTATTTCAAATACAGCTTGATACCTTAAAATAACTTTGCTGTACAATCCCAAGGAGATACCCATTTTCCACTCCGACCACTAGATGGCGGCAGAGTGCTTCCAATACCTTCCTTGGTATGTGTAATCTGTAGCACCATCAGGCACAATCGTCGACTCGGTGGCATTAAGACCGGAATGGGGTTTGAGGCGAATTCGCAACATTCGTCCACAAGGGGTTTAGAGCATCCAAGAACGAGTTACTACCACTATGGTATCAAGGACAAACTAGCGATGACTCGGAGCTCGACCATGGTGAATATCCTGCTGGTAATCAGGGCATGAGGTGCAGTTCCCTCCTCAGGTGCACACACCTGCGGAGGGAAGACAAACAAGGGAAGGGAGGAAAACCCAGGAAAGCACAGAGGAGCTGTGACACCGAACCCAGAGTGGAGCTGGTTCCACAGGAGAGGAGCCTGGTACCTATTCTATTCTGAATTTGACAGGGCGCCAATGCAGAGAAGCTAAGACAAGATTCATATGATCTCTCTTTCTAGTTCCCTCATAGCACTCGTGCTGCAGCATTTGAGGCTTTTCACAGACTTACCGGGACATCCTGATGGTAAAGAATTACAGTATTCCAGTTTAGAGGTAGCAAACGTATGGACGAGTGTCTTAGCATCATTCTGAGACAGGATGTTTCTAATTTTCATGATATTTTGCAGCTGGATCACTGACTATCACGATTAAAGTTAAAACCCTGGGAATTCCTGCTATGGTATGTGGAAGGCGATGGACCTAGGAGCAGAGGTACTTAACAAAAAGAGTATTTAATATAAAAAGAATCTTAACTAGACAAACACAAAACATAAACAAAGAGTGCAAAAACTGGAAAGACAAGAACAAGAGGACAAAAACACAAGGAAGCTTACAAGAGGCTGAGGAGATCAGGACAGGGCAGGGGTCGGATTTATAAAAGAGTTCGTAGGATTCTTTCTAAAAGTGTGCGTATGCAAAAGCTAATTACGATTTATAAAACCGTGCGCATGCACACATGAATGCACTTAAATGATGCTCCTGACCAATGGGTTTCCACCGTGAGTCCTGACAGAGGCACGGCTGTGCAGCTGTGAAGCGGAAGTGAAACTTTCTGACACTGACACTGAGGTGTTTGTTATTGAGGTGGAGGTGAAGAGCGACTTTATGGGACAGCAGTGATGTCACTAATAAAGAAAATACACTGATACTCTGCCGCTGCTGCAGATAACACAATGTGGGAGATCAGAAATCGCTGAACCCTCGCTTCCTCCTCATCCTCCATTTGCATGCACACATGGCGCAGATTGCCGCACCACTGTCACGGCAGTATGTATTTATTTAGATCGGACTGATTCCCTCACATCTGTGGATCCTTACCTCCACTCTGGGATATTATTTGGAAAATGTCTTCATTTCTTATAAGTGATCTCCTGTGTGCTGGGTCACTCTGTGCGCCTGATGGCACAGTCACAGCGATTTGAGGAGACACGCAGTGTTCTAAGATATTATTGAAAGCTATCAATGACTCGGCTCTGTAACTCTGCTGTTAAATCGAATCTGAACATAATTAGCTGTCAGTTGTTTTATATATTTTTTTTTATAAAAAGGCTTGTTTTGAACAGATACGTCGCGCGAGCAAAACTAAGCGGTTGGTTTTAATGTAAATGATGAAGTGGATCAATAAACTGCTTCAGATCACCACCTCACGTCTGCAGTTCAACTTTCCGTCCCCAAAACGTCCTTACGCATGGGTCTAGGTTTGCTTGGAAATACGCACATTTTCCCGTCAAGTCGGTTTTTATAAATCCCAACTTTGGCATGTGAAGTGGCATACGCACGTTTCAGGCCCCGTTTTGTGGGGACGCAACGGTTAAAAATCCTACCCCAGGAACGCAGGAAAGGACAGCACCATGGAACATCGACAAGAACGACAAGAGGAACCAGAACAAGAACAGCAAGACAGCAAGAACAATCCGACAAGGACAAAGGGAAGGAGAGAGGCTTACATACACAGAGGTAAGGCAGGGCCAATTAAACACAGGTGAAACACATGAGGACTGGGGAAGACAATCACCGACAGGAAGTGAAGACAGAAACAACACACAAGGAACAGAGACTACAAAATAAAGCAGGAAACAGAAACACAGAGTGCAAACATGAAAACAACTCAAACATAAGCAACAGAGATCTAACAGATACACAGAAAACAATTACAGAATTAAGATTGACAAATACAATCTAAATTGCCAGACTGTTACAATTCCAGGCCACATTGATTGAATTAGTGTTGCTCAAGCTCGGTAGCACAAGAAGTTAACTCCTGGCTGAAGGGTCACTATATGCAGTGCATCTCCACAGGATGGTGGGGCTACCCCCTGGTGGAACCCAGTGCCTAAACAGTAAAGGAAGGTAGTCAACCCTTTAATTCAATCAAAGTACCCTCAACTGCAAACACTCATGAATATCAATCCCCTAAATATGCATGATTGTATTCATCAAGATCCTTAAATTATTGCAAATCAGTGAAAATGGCAGAAAATGCCCAACACTGCTAGAGTGACAAAAAAGTATTGACTTTTTTAAATACTTTTCAAGTAAAAATTTATTTTCTTTAACAATTTAACAAATGACGTGCATCGCGACTAAAATCCAAGAGAACAAATAAATTAGCGGAAGGAAGAAACATAGAAATAATGAGGTAAAAGTTTCCTTCTGCTACACAGCTCTGCCTAAAAAATCTGCAGTCCTTGTTTATTGTTAACATGCAAAAGTTTTATTGGATGCAAAACTTAAATAAGGCTTCTCAGCCTCTGAGACATAAGCATCTGAATAATTGAGCCTATAAGAAAAGCAACTCCTCCAAGCTCTAATTTACTGGTGAACCCGTGGCTTCGCTTCACACTAACAATGCGTCCATCATAACATTGTTTGGCTCGTAACTTTTTAACGTTTTGTTCAACAATGTGCAACTGCGCCACAAAAGTTACCAAATACTAAATAGTTAGATTGGAGCTACACGGGAATCCTCATTAAAATCCTCTGATTATCACCTTTTGATCATCGACACTTAGGCTTTACCATCAAACTAGGCAACCAATCATGTTCTCACACAGATCCATCTGATCTGAGCTTATTTGTCTCATCAAGCATGTGCATAAGGAGATGCCAAGGCTGAACGGCCTGAAACATTTTGTGGAGAGAAACAGACATTTTCAGTGTCAGACATTCTGCTTATTAGCACCAGGCTGTAGACCCTGGCGGATGGAATATATCAAAGTTAACAGCGGAATAAGGAGGATAGGCTCATGAGATCTGCTCATTTTATGATCCTGAAACAGGCACGACTGTACTGCATTTGCTGGCAAGTTGAGAGCAGGATTATGAAACAGCAATTTATCTGAACACATTTTTTTGTTTTACATCTATATTCACAGTTCACTTTGCCTAGTCAAACTACATCAATTATATTTATACAAGCAAATGTCACATTTTTTGTCAGACGTCATTTCAATCTGTGCAACATACTTCATCCCACTCTTATGAGTGCTGAGCCTGACCCTCTGTCCTCATTTGGCTCTAATCCTTCCTTCCTCCTTTTAACTGCCTGTTAACAATGTTGTCAAATTGAGTCTTTACCAGATGACCTACGACCAACACCAGAGGCTGTTTGTTGTTTTATGTATAACAATGAATGTTGTATTTCTGAAGTCATGTTTATAACACTGCCATAACTTCTGACAGAGGTTTATCTTGACAACTTGACATCAGCCACTGGGTTATACTTTTAGCTCCCATAAGTCATGGCAGAGCGAGTGCAATAATAAACTGTTATTACTCCTGAATGCTTTCACTACATAATAATGTCATGCATAATTAATTATGCTTACCTTAAGTTAAGGGGTTGAGTCTTAAATCTGCATGAAAATGCAATAAGGCGAAAAGACAACAGACACAAACAATCGTAAAGTTCAATTCGTGTTGATGACAGTTGTCACCCCATTCGCCATGCATCTATTCTGATAGACTGTCATCCAAAAACTATTTTAAATTCTCCAAATCTGTCAGCAGCTGGGTTCAGAGAGGGCCTGTCTGGGTTGCTTCTCCGCTCCACTATAATCAGATACCTATGCTGGGAGATACACATCAACAACCGCAGCAGCGCTCCCCTGAGATAAGGGAGGGGGGGGCAGATTTGCTCAGTCGGTGCTGCTTTGTCTCTGGTGCAGAGACATCAATGAGGATATGTCGACACAGACACAGACACTGGCAGGGGTCTTCTGGCACGTACGTCAGTCGTGACCTTTGTCGAAAAAAACTCCAGGATGTGTTGTTAAACTCAGCAAACGCGACAAGCTATGTCACATCCAATGGGGTTAAGAGGTAGCTGACAAACTGCAATAGATGGACATCTCCCTGGCATCTGACACCCCACAATTCAAGATCTAAAAGCATCTGCAATAAAAAGAAAAACCTGAGAGAACAGGATGTTGACAACTTCACCACCCAGCCGCATCTGTCAGTCTGGAGTCTGGAGCAGTTTGACTGCAGCGACGCCGGAGTCAGTTCAGTTTGCACTGAAACGTTGACATTCACTCAATGTTACATTCAGCTGGGGTAATGAGGCTGTGGTGGAAAGAGAGGGAATTGGTCTGGTATATTTCCTATATTTTTTTATTAGTGCCATCATGCTCACAAAAGTCCCTGTGCGGAAATAAGTTCAGTAATTCAGACGACCCTGCCCTTAGCCTCACATTTCCTGGCTTATAAATCAAGTGTGCTCCACACTGGCAGCCACATTTTCCGGCAATGCTAATAAGACTAGCAGAACTTAATGGGAGAGTCTTGTTGCCAGCATATACTCAACATCCGGCATTTACTGGAAGCTGCATCTAATTTGCATTACTGCAGCAGCCACTGCAGCATGTACATCACAACGTCGACCTAAGTCAGCAAATTGTTTCAACAAATTCAATCCATCCAACAATATTAGATGCAATAAGTAAGAATGAGTCCGGTGGGGAAATTAAGGGAAATGAATGACTTCTTTATAAATGTACACTTATATTTGGATACAGAGTTAACACTGTATCATCTATAAGTAATATTAATAAGAGCAGTGTGTATTCAACATGTGCCCCCTCCTCTTTCCGCACCACAGATTTGTTTTGATATTATTGGATGTCAGGATATCAAGGCCCATTTAGAATTTTGGCAAAAGATTCCATTTGCCAAACAATTATGTTGTGTAATATTAAGTTCACCACGTATTCACTGTCACTCTTGACTCCGAGTTTGTACTTGTAACAGAACATATGCCATTTGGTAAGTGCTTTTATCTGTAGGGCCCTGAAATAGCATGTGCTTTCATTTTCTGTGTATGTGGCCCGGGTGGAGTTGAACTGTTAACCCATGGATGGTTAGTGACAAGCTCAACAAATTGCATTATGTACAGTGTTGTGTGTGAAGAACAGTCTGGCTTCCAGCTGATGCTCCAGTTTCTGTGTTAGAAGTTTATATTCAGACTAACCTATTTTTTTTGTTGCACAGCAGAGTGACTGAGGTACTCAGGGACACTGCAAGTTCATATACACTTTTTCTGTCATGAATCATAAGTCCATAAATAAGAATCTGTATGTGCAGAACTGTAAAACACACAAGAGGATATAACGGCCATTCAGCTTCAGTTAAAAGATGACTCTTGTTGACACCTTATGTGATGTGTTGGAAGTTCATTGCTCCCTGATTTGGAATCATGGGTCAAGACACAATTCACCTTAGAAACTTTTGAATAGAGAACAATTTGGTATGATTTGAAGTGACGTAATTAGATATGCTAGCATCTGATACAATGATTACTGTAGACATTAATGTGTCATTATGAATAGTATATACTAATTTTATGAAGGCTTTGCTAACCCTTTAATTGGTATTTAATAAAATATTGGACTATGTTAATCATTTGACTATGTTATATGTTATATGTTGTATGTTATATAGTATGTTATTTTTCTATATTGTAAAGTCGTCTACTGCGTAGATGTTGCCTGCCATGTCACAAGAATTTCACTGCTCTGATAACGTTGTCATTGGTGCATGTGACAATATAAGGGAATCTCAAATATGGAAAAGATTGGATGAAGAAATGTATAATCTCACAGCTATGTTTCATTATAATTTGTATAGGCACAGATATACAAAAATAATACACATGACACATCCATTTTGTGGTGTCTTAATTTAACATTTAGTTCTTGCTGACAATGCTACGCTTCTCTGATAAGTTTTGCAAAAGACTCACGTGGACATTTGTACTTTTACGACCTGTGTGTAAGAGTAACAGCATCAGTCAATCAATTCATTCTTGCCAAATTGCTACACCCTCGTCAGACAACAGCTTGATTATTTGTGATACAAAAGGAAAAAGTTCTAAAGATTATTTTATTTGTTTTGTCTTTTAGTTATTCGTTTTTTGTTGGAGAAATTGTCCGAAAATGTGATGACATTCAGTTTCCCAGTTCTCATTGGTTGTAGCAGGGATCCTTTTTGTTTATGTTCCTCAAGTGCTACAACATTTAAAAACTTGGCTCAAAGAAAAATACTGTAAGTATCAAGACCTGATTTGTGGAAATCTTGAGAGCAGTGATATTCTCTTGCAAGCTCCGACTGTGCTGAATAGAAATGATGTTTATTGGAAATAATCCGAGGGATGGTGGATGAGCTAGGTTCCTGCTGTGGACTGTGTGAGACTGATATGGACTGAGAGAGAACATCACAAGTCCCTGAGCTGGGGTTTCTCTGTCAGCCAGCAATCCCTGCAGCTCGCCCTAGGGCCTGTTGGCAAAGAAACTTCCCAGAGCTTTCCACCTGCAATGTCAGGTTGATTACACAGCGGGAAGAGCAGAAAGGAGGTTAGTGATCACGTTTGCTCTCACTCGCTCTCTTATTTTTTTTTTCACATCCCGACTTCCTCTTTCTTTTTCTGAGCTTGTCGAAATCAGAACTTTCCCAACAGGAAACAAGAGGAAAAAGGGTCAATCCTCTCAATTCCAATGGCCCACAAGGCTTAACACATCTGTCAGAACCTGCCAGGCACGGCTGATATAACCGAGGTTGCCATGGCAACAGCTCTACCCCCTTACCACCTGTGAATGTCCTGAGGGGGAGGAGGAGGCAACGCCATTCTCACCGTTCATCAGGGTCTTTTCTCCCCTTGATGAAACGGTCCCCCTTGAGCACACTAATGGCCCAGTGGAGGTAATTTCACTAAATCTGAAGGATTCCATCAGCAACAACCAGGAGATGTTATTAAGTAGGATTATCCTTTTTGCTCTGTTTACAGAACTTTTCTGTTTCTCTCAACACAGTTAATGGCCCGTTAGGAAGGTTGTCCAATCACAGTGCACTTTTGACCTCCTGAACACACCTGCAGTGCCGAAAGGACGTGCACGGAACGAGAAAAAGAGCGGCCCCTGTCATTATAGATCCTTGTTATCCAGGCTCAATAGAACAAGAAACAACAATCTCCTCAACAAGCTGCAAGAAGACAGTGGTCTTTTCTCTTGAAGCTGACATGCCGGTAAGCTTCTGTATGAGAACTGAAAAACAATGCCTGGCACTACTCTGCTTGGCTGATAAGAGCAGTCTCCTGTGCCGTGTGTTTCTTCCTCTAATTGGCCCAGCCTCCACTCTCAGGCTCTCAGTGGCTTTACCCCTCCGATTGGGGGAACTAGAGGATAGGCAGGGGAGGGGGGCTGGGTTATTGGGGGATTTGGGGAAGGGTGGATTCAGGAACATCCAGAGGGCACAATTACCAGCCCTGATGTGCGTGCCCGCTATCGCCTGGTGATGGGTTTTTGTGGACTGGTATTTGTTATCAGGTGGCAAGGGCCGGTGCACCCTCATTAACACTTCTCACCTCTGGAGCAGAAAGCAGTGGAAGTAAACAAGTGAGAAGGAACAGAGTTTGTTTTTTCACACATGCAGCCTCGCAGGACGTGCACACAGGCAAACACCCACAGCACACCTGTTTGCACATGCAAGCAATCACATACAGTACAAATCCAACAAACACACACACACACACACACACACAAATGCACATCTCTCTCAAGGTTTTACATGTTCAAATTCAATAAATAATGATTTAGAGGAAGCAGAAGAGCACATTTTATTTTGTCCAAAGAAAAACAGAAAAAAAGTTGTCTCAGAAAATGAAAATACATATTCTGCCTTTGTGATTTAACATTTCATAAAATATGCATTTTATCAATAAACCTCTTGCTTCGGTCTGAGTTCAAGATTTGTCTCGATCATTGTCCTTTAAAAATCAACCTCCTGTGTTTCTGCACCACTCAGATAAAGGTAGATAGATGTTATTGTTGTAACTGAATGTTGGTGTTTCTGCTTCTTTTTTTTTTATAGGTGCCAATTAATCACCTGCTTTGGGTACCCTCACCAAATGTCTTATGTTTTTAATTCACTTTCACATTGATGTCCCAGCTCACATTTGATGACTAATTCAAAAATATGTATGTGCTTTCTTTAAGGTGAGATAGACCAATTCACTGAAGACTTAGGTGTCCAGAGGTCCGAGAAGAATAGCCAGACCGGCCGGCACTGGGGGAAAGAATAAGGCAACCCGCCTAGCCACTCTTTACAACTGGGGCGAGCAGAAACGTTCTGGAGAATGCACAACACATCAATTTTGAGTCAGGTTCGACTCCTGGCAGCCAAAGGCAGAAATGTGAGGCTGCAGTGGACAGACTCACCGACACTGGACAGGTGAAGATTGGAAAAGCGCTGCCCGGTGTGATGAATCTGGAAACATTTAAGTTCACCGAGTTCACCTAACAAATGTAATTTTTTCTAGAGGTGGCCTGAAGCTATGGTCGCTGGTCTCATTATGTCATTTTGTGATCAACCATTGCTCGGCACAAAATTACACTGCAATTATGGAATTCACAAATACTTTCAGATTACTCCCGGACAGTCCTTATTGTGCTAAATGATGCAGGAGGATTACATAATTAGATGTGATTATTACTAAATTATGCAATTGCCACACTCTTGCATATAATGAACTAGTGGAAAAGATTGAAGAGGAGAGAACATTGCAATAATAATACATTTTATCAATTCAAAGATTGATGAACAACAGTCATTACAGGTATGTAACAAGGCAAAGCAACTAAAGATGATCTTGATAATGACCTCGATAACACACTCTTCTGCTATACAGTTGGTTCCACTTTGCACCAGGTTGAAGCAAGGACCCTAAATATTTTAGTAAAAACTAAATGTAGAGTTCTGTTTTTCCTTTCCTTTAGATCACTTCAATCTCACGTATATTTTTACTCGTGCTAAACTTAAATTGCTTACTTACCTCCACCGATGAGGTTATGATTTAACTGCCGTTATTTTTCATTAAGTAAAAACGAGTCGACCAATTTACACTTAATTTTTCACTGGAAGAACTGATTAAATGTTGGAATGTACCAGGTGTTGACTTTCCTTAACTCCGCAAGATGGAGAATTGGACTTGGCACCACTCGAGTCTCCAATGTGCCCTTCAATTTGTTTTCCAGAGGAAAACACACCTTTCCACTCTTTCTTGGGATAGTATTCTTTACCTCACAATTCTTTATACAAACACTTCAATGCACCAGCACAGTGCTGTTCCTGTGACCTTTGTGTTTCTTAATGACACTACGTAATTTGTAAATGTAATAGTCCTTATTTATTCTCCAAAGACAACAGATGTTTACAGTAGGTCTCCGTCTATTATGTTTTCCCTGTACCTTGTTTTTACTCACCATCCAATTTGTCTAAGCTTTATAGGTAATGAGCCACTGTCATTTCTTGCTGTGTCCTTATGGCGCCACGGGCCTGAATCTTCTAACAGGGTCTGAAATATCAGGGGTGGCTAAAGATGTGCAAGTGATTTACAGAAGTGTGTCGTTCAAGCAATTCATTTTTACACTATCCTCCAGGGTGACTGCATACATGGCAGCATCAGGCCTGGTGGTTGCAATTAACATCTTGTGACTTTATGTTTCCTTATTCATTTTTAATAAACCCATTACAAACAAGGATGTTGTTGTTCCTGAACTAAAGCCTAGTGCAACGATGTAGACATGCTTGCTAGTAGAACAAATCAGTTCATGGCAGTATTGCAGTTTATATTACATTTTGGAACTGCAGACTGTGTAATTGGAAAATGTATTTTTAAAGATTTTGAAATGTACCTCCTCCGTGGGCATTTTATACAACCACACAAAAGACAAGAACCTCTTGCAACATTTATGAGACAATTTTTTTTCCTACACCCTTTTATTTCAAAGCTTGCTTTCCCAATCAGATGAGATTATATTTCACTTTCATGGCAAAATGTAGATAATTCTTGAGAAGGCGTACGTGCAATCATGAATGAAATCAGTGTGAATACCTCATTTAAAAGTAAACACAACCAATTAAGATGTTTGCTGATAATGAAGCAATGTGGAAAAAATGGGACAATAATGTGTTCCGGTCACAAGATGAAATGAGCTGGTCAGTGTGCATACTGAGCAGTAAGCTTTCGCACGCTAATGACATTCTCGTCTTTATGCTTCATTATGGCGCCATGCGACTGATACCAACAGCAGCGTGGGGACATCCCGGACCAGGACTGATTCAATCTCACCGTTATCAACCCGTTTGGGTCTCTGTGAAGGACACAGCAAAAGGCTGCTGATAGTCATTGATCTGACGTCTTTGACTTGAAAATGCAATTAGAGTTATGCCACCACTTTGTGGGTGGTTATCACAAGGCGCACTGCTGCACCCTCAGATGCCTCGTTCTGGATACACACAGTAATTATTATTTCCTACATACACAGGCCGGATTTCAGGGACTTCATGATTGCAAAGGGCGAATTGCAAGGGGGTGTTTCTCCCATTATATCCTCAATGTACTGTAGATTTCTGCATTTTTTACCTTCTAACAGAGGTGATGTTTTCATTACGTCTGTCTGTTAATAGCAGAATTATGCAAAAACTACAGGAGGGATTACCCGAGACTTGGTTGAAGGATGTGGTATGGGTTTTCTACAGAATTCATTCAATCTATGGTGCTAGCTGGGATGCATGTGCATACACACACACACATGTTGCTGCCAAGTGACAGGTAAACAGACTAAAGAGCGAAAAACTGTTTTGGCCTGAGTGAGAGATCTGCATTGCATGCTATTCCTTCACTGCATCTGAGGTCTGACTTTATGGATTTTTATGTCCCTAAGACGTAGAGGGGACGAGGGACAAACAATTCAAAAACAAGAAATGTGTTTTGAATAAAAAATAAAAAGTATTTTATTAAACAACTGTAGGTTGAACACACCCTTCCCAAAACAGAGGGGGGGAATAGAAACACAGCAAACCCCTAACTAGGCACAATATCCACAACTTCAAGAGGACCCTTGTAAACAACACAAAACCACACTGGAACAGCAACACTGCACACAATACATCCACACGCAGCTTCTCACACTGCCGCTTGGCCCACTGGTGACAGCTGATGCTCTGCTCTGGGTTTTATTGGCCACACCATGAATTCAAACTGGTCTCAGCTGGGCAAGTGGAGGTGCTTCAAGAGCACCCACCTGAAGAAGATCAGAGAGAGAGAGAGAAACACGGCACGGCACGGCACATGGATGATAGCGTTGGTAGTGAGCATGTGGCAAATAGCTCTACACACAGTTAAACAACACATCTACAACCAAGACACCAGAACACCAAGTTAGAAAACTCTTACGTTATTATGAGAAGTGTACAAATTATTATTAGGTTATTATGAAACTGTAGCGGGACACATTACAATATGGCACACCATCACAGTCCAGATAATTAACAACGGAAAACACCTTGGACATGTTAAGTTAGGACACTCGCCTGGGAGGAGGTACGTGCTCTCAGAGCACCTTTCTACTTTTCTTTCTTTCAAACTATTTCTTCACCGGTGTGAAGCAGAACTTCCTTAGGTGAACAGGGGAGACACACTTCCTACACATAAAAGAAAGAGAATTTGGGCAGTGCGCACACTGAGTTCAACTTCTGGCCAAAATATTCATGTGAGCCCTTTTTAATCCACCCTCTGTTTCCAAATCTATTTGTGTGATGATGAGGATTTTTAAATGTCATGTCACTTCATTTCATATTCTCTCTGATATCACTTCCTCTGACCACTATATCTGTAGTGCATTATGACAACACTCAGAGGGAATTATAACTCATCATGTCGACTGGCTGCTCTATTATGTCTGGTTGTCTGCATCAGCAGTCGTAAAACATAAAAAGATAATGATCCCTGATGAGTGTCTAATGAATGTTTACACTGTATCTACTGAGGGCTGATACACAGAGCGGCAATTATTAAGGCACACAGTTAGCTGGGAATGGGTTTCTGCAGGTCTCATGTTAAATTTGAGACTTTTTAAGACATTTTAAAACCATAATGAATGAAATTTAAGTTCTACGTCAAGTAGGCAAATGAAGAATATGCGTCCCAGTGTTGCTTAAAATATATATATCCTAAGACAAGTGTGGTTGGAATAGGATGACAATAACTACAGTCCATGGAGACATTATAGTTTCACATTTAACATTTCTATGTTAAAAAAATAAACAGAATTGTGACCCCCAAATAAACCCTGGTTTAACAAATGGCCTAAAAGAGTGAGATTGCAAACGTCATATATATATTCATTGAACAATCTTTCTCTAAGGTTTAGAGATAAAAACGTTTGGTAAATAACATAAATATATTACTGTGGCTGCACTTTCTGACAACTCTCAGAGTGATGCAATGAAAAATGGTGAGCAGATTATTTATTTACATTTTTTTTAACTCTAACAATAGCATGTTTTCTCACTTCTAGGACTGTTCTCCCTAATGCAAGCACTTATTCAACAAATTAGGGAATAAAACTTTGTGAAAAAAAATTGTGTAACGCTGGACAGGAGGCACAATGCTGGACAGGAGGCACAACGCTCTATTTGTTGAATATAAGGCTACAGACTGCAGTGGGCTGCCTTAGCACAAACCCTGAATACAGAGAAGATCTTTGCACTGAACTGGATCGATGTGTGGGGTCACTCCATGGAGGTACTTGGCTTCAGGTTGCCTGTGGCAGTCGCAGGTGTTGCCCTCTAGAAGCTGTACACCTGGCTCCTCTCCTTTGAAGAGCCTCCAAACTGGCCACTGCCACTCGGGAGGTAGACTTGGACCTCGATGACAGCTCTCTATCCATTTCAGGCGAAAAACAGGACTTCAAATATTGAAGGGATTTTTTTTCATCCTTCGCCTTCTGCTCTTTGTTTGAATTATTACAGTGTGTGAATATAAATGCTGTGACGTCCCATGAGAGCAGGAATATTGTAAAGTCGCTGCTTGCTTTTTTTCTCTGACGTTGTTCAGCCCTATTCAAGAGGAGAACGCATGGAGTGTAAAATGTTGTCATGTATAGCAGAGTGAATCAAAGGGACCACAGATAGGAAGCGCAGCGCTGCAGCTACACATTTTTATACAGGACTTTCGATTTTTTTCCCAGATTGCACCAGTACTGCCAACTTAACTTGTTTAGGAGAACCAAGCTAAGACTTTTGTATGAGATATGTATGTCCTGTCATCCACACCTACCTGTTTTCTTGGTAAGAATGGCGTGACCCTATGTGGCCTGAGAGCCAGCGCCAAATCTGGCTCCAAGTCTGCCAAACTTGTTTTCAATTCAAAAACTAGGTCACACCAACAGCAGTAGACGCAATACATGGTGTTTAATGTGTTGCTGTTACACAGTTACTGCAGATTACCCAGCGGGTACCCCACCCGGTGCAGGACTCTGCTTGTTGGGCCTGTGCTGTGCCATACTCAGTTTTCAGTCACCATTCCACTATGATTGAACAAAAATTGCAGGATACAAGTTCTCTGTGAAATGGTAGTTCATTATTTAATTACAATAATAAACATCAGCCATTTTTACACACCTTTTTGCTGTAGCAGTTATGGGAAAATCCTCGGGTGTATGTATCCGTCATGTCACCAGTACAGTCTGATTTCCTCCACCACCGACAAAGAGCCTCCAGGTTTGGGAGCTATTTTAATTGCCATTCAGGCATTATTTTCGTCAGTGTTGATTGGCCAAATTTACTTTGCAATAAACGTATCTTCCCCAGCAACAGTCCCTTATTGGCTACTCGTCTCTGCTTTATGGGCGACCTCTCCAGCGCCCCAGAACCATAGACTATGCCCTGATCGTTTCCCACACATTTGCATTGAACATATTTATTTATATTTTATACAACACACGTTATTGTGAATTAAAAAAATAAACACACTCTCCACAAGGGGGGGGGGGGGGGGGGGGCAGCACCCTATTGCCCGCTATTGGCAAGCCGCCTTTTCCATTTTGTGGCTTTTGCAGATGTGTTGTGGAGCTTTTATTTTCATGTTTTTCGTTAATGAACTCATTGGATATCTATTTTTTTACAACTAGTTTGCTTTTGACATTTCACTTCACCTTGAATATCTCTGGTACATAATTGGCGAGTGCTCTTCCTCTAGCTAAAAGAGTTACACTTTCATATAACTGAGAAAAATAACCCTGGTTTACATTAAAATAAAAAGCACAGTTTAAGACTGAGAGTTTTTTGCTCTGCCGCATTAAGATGCAGTGACGGGGGGGGGGGTGGAGGCTCAGAGGAACATTGTTTATTCATGCTTCATTAGTTTTTTTTTTGTGAGGTGGTTTCCTCCCTTCAGGCACCCTCCATGCTATGTTATGCTTTTCCTGTTTATACTACCTGCAATTAGCCTTGTACATTAAAGTGCTTGCTGATGTCTGACTAATGGTGAGTATCTATCACACCCTGCCAGGTGGGTCTTTTCTCAGCTAAGAACATGCTGTGTCATGTGGCTCTAGGAAACACTCCATTTATTTATGCAAATCCATCAAAAATCTGTCCCTTGTTTCTAACAAGATGGAAGTTATGAGTGTCTCAGTTACCCGGCTCTGTGAAAAGTAGCATACGGTTACTGTAAAGATGCATTTGTGTAGTGTACTAAGACATGGCTGCATGGATATCTGGATCATAATTCATTGAGATATGTTGCTATCTTAGTAAAACCTGGAGAGTGTATTACTTTAATGCAATTCGAATGTTACATAGTTATAGAAAGGTGATGTGAGAATAAAGCATGGCTTATTCTGAGGATTTATCATGCCATACACCGAAGCCATACATTTAGATATGAAGAAATGTCTTCTTATAGCCCACTTGCTCTGTTTTTACGTAAATTCACCAATTTTATTTATTATCTTAGATTACTTCTCAAGTAAGAACATAATCTATGCACACTGAGGAGCACTCTAAATCACACATGACGACTGAAATGTTTGTGTATATCATATTTTTTACAGGTAATTCTACAGTTGTACAATGAGATTTAAAGTACCATAATATAATTTTTGTCAAAAAGACGGACACCTTTCAGTGCACATTGTACTTTTCTTTAAAAATACGGTTTAAATGTTCCATTCACGTGTAGCCTATCAGTTCTGAAAACCAAGTTTATTTCTGAGACGAGACGAGATGGCTCAGGAGATGCAACCACACCAAGCAGTTCCCACTGCACCCAGGACTTTCTCCCAATACAGCCTTCACTGGAACTGCATTCCATGTATCATTTTTTTGTAGTATTTTATGTCCACTGCTGACACTACAAAATGTAACCACTTTTTTTACAGAATGAGTCTGGTGCTCTGTCTTTTGATTTGTGTTTAATAATTTCTGGGTTCTTAAATGTTATCAGTTCCTTTGGTTTCTGTGTGTGCACACGGCACTGCAGTCTCATGCCCTTTTATGGGCGTTGAAGGGGCATTTACCTATGCCAATTGGGGATAACATACGTGTGCTTTCAACTTACGAACACATGGCATTCATAAATATAAGAACACAGATGTGAGCAATGCTGTAGTTTCAGAAAGCGTCATGACTCTGATGTAGGGATTACTTAGAAAACGTAAGAACAAATTGAAGAAAATTCTTAAAAGATATTGGTGAATGAGGCCCAACGTGCTGGGGGATATCTGCATTGGAATCAATACGTTTTCTTGCCTGTGCCTGCAGCGTCACCCCTCACCTTAATGTTCAGGAGATCTCTGTATGCATATAGTGTTCATGGCAAAACTCTTGTCACATACAGTAAGAGGAGATCAACTCGGTGACTCCACATCTGGTGCTGCAGCTGAATTAGACATGCATTATGCATTAAGATAGGCTTTTCACACCAACCCACCAAAGGGGTGACCATAGGAAGGAGCAAAATAAACATAGAAAAACTATATTGTCAAGAACAGGGAGTAAAACAACTGAAGCTTTCTCTGGAGGTCAGTGATGTGACAGCCAAGCACTCAGTCAACAGTTCCTCATGGAGCTTTACAACCTCCCCACACTGCAGCCACTGTATTACTTGTCACATGTCCTATCAGGGAAACCTATCAAACCTCACTTCAAATATCCACCATGTTACCGTGTTGGCCAGATTGAACCAGCTGTAAATTCACTATAACCTTAGAAATTAGGTCATCCAATCAGAGTAAGGGAATTCTGACTTATTCCCAGCACAGAAATCTGACTAAATGTACAAGGGAAAATCTGATCATAAATGTTTATGCTTTTCGTAAACTGCTACTCAGTCTGATATTTCATGTTACTTTGAAGGTTTAAGTGTATCCAAGAAGCATGCAAGGAGATACCTCGTTATTTATTTGCAAGGCCTCCTAGTGTCATCGGATTTGTTCAACTGCTACATTAAGTGAATAACTGACTAGAGTCAGCAGATAAGCAGTGGCACAGATTTTAGTGGCTCAAAAAAAAATAAAACGTTTACATGTTTATCACCTGTTGTAACTTTTTTTCCCCACTCAGCTTCAGCGAGTGGCACATAGCACGAGAGGGAGACTTGACTTCTGACTGAGCACAGCATAGCTCTGAGGGATCTCCGTTCTCAAATAGTTTAAATCGTGTGTTCTGTAATTGTGAAATGAAGCTGTTATGAATAGTGCTTATATATTCATGACTGTGCTGTGGATAATGTCATACTAAGAGTCCTATTTCCTCTTTCCACAAGAAGAACTATCTGGGACACACAAGCTACAACTGAGATTCACAAACCTCTTAGTGTGCAGTTTTATAAAAACATATTTTTAGGTGAAACTGTATCTTTGAACCCCCCTCCCCCCCAAAAAAAATAAAAATGTCTGTGGTATCAAGCTACTAATGAGATTTGTGAGTTATTTCACTGGAACCCATGTCCTGATTGACATCATCACTATATACTTTAAACATATTATACTGGAGACATGTTATGCAAATAAAGATGCTCAAGCTCTTTATACAAATACCTCACATTTCATGCGGCACATTATCAGACGGGTTTTGATTTCCACACTGAGGCGTTAATTATTGTCTGATTCTAGCCGCTTCTATCACCAGCGAGCTGAGACGGACTTGGCCTATATAATAACTAAGCCTCATTAGCCACAGCCTCAAACCTGAGAGCGCCTGGGGAGGCACAGAAACACAGATTTCTCCCGGTGACAACGCCACAACAGATTCCAAGCCGTAACAGTGGGTACAGCTTATAATTGGACATCTCCCAATTGCCCAGTCGAATTTTCCTGATGGAGACACAACCTCCTCTTTTCAAAAGGAGACCTCTGTGATTCTTGCCCTCAGGCTTCACCATCTCCGGGTGACGGAGGGACACCTGTGGAGAGCGGGCTTTTCATTAAGTCTTTTTTCGGCTTAACATGTATGAAACCTTCTGCAATCGTGCACCTGTTATGTTTTATTTGCATCTAATTGCTTTGTGTACTGGAAAGAATTGTGACAGGTTCTCATAAAAATGGCCCAAAATATGTGGGGGTATAAATATTGCAACTAGGTATACAACAACTGCAAATGATGCACACTGGCTGCTAAAAAATGCAACTGGGAACATTTTCCCACAAGATTTTGGTGGCCGGCTGCAGTGATTTGCTCCCAAGGAGAATGAGTTGAGTCTTCCTCTGATGTTGGATGAGAAGGCCAGGCTCATAGTTATGGAAAGGTGATGGAGGAGGTTAAAATCAGGGCTCTATGCAGACAAGCCTTAACTGGGAAACCCTTTTCTAATACACCTGGATTTTCACATAGTTTATTTTCTTTATTGTGTTTCAATATAAAGTGCATAAACCATTAAGTTTTGACCTGTACATGGTATAAAAATCATGAAAACACGTGAAAACACATGTTTTTGAATTGTTTTACAATTCAAAAACAAATAGTTTTTTAAAATAGTATATATAAGCAAAGAGCTTTTCTTGTCCTGATGGCCACTTAAAAAGAGCTCTAAAGTAGAGATTTAGCATTCACCCAATCACACACACATTGATATAGGGCATCTGTATGAAAAGCTAAAAAAATCACACATCATTCATACACTGCTGGATCAGGGGGAATTCGGGGTTCAAACCACCAGCACCCTGGTTAGTTGATAACCCGGTCGACTGCCCCAAATATTTCTAATGCAACATCAATGTGAAATGGATATATTCATTTGTGTTCTAAGCGTTGTCAAACACAAAGCTCATGACTGATACAAACCAACTGGACATTTGCTCTATTCTTGTATATCGTGCTACCTTTAGCCTTGGTGTGAACAAGAATCACATGTTTAAGAATGCAGCCCCCATCTTCAGATGCTCAGTAATTCTTCTATGCATTTCTTATTAGTTAATTCCCCTAGGGAATGATCTCTGACCTGTCAATGGATAAGTATAGAACTTGGGTTTTCGTCTATTAAGCACGAGGCATGTCCTTATGAATTCATCCCTACATTTACATGTTATGCACTCAGACACATGCAGTCATGCACCTCTCAACCATGGGATGTGGGACATTGTCATGGGCGTAGGCAACCTCTATATAATGTGGCCTGCAAAGCAGGCTTCATTATTGGCGTGTGAATGTCTCCGGATTTCTAGAGTCCGTCCTGACCTGTAAAGACGTCTGTGTAATAAACTTTAACTATACAAACAAGTTCTGGGGATTCGGAGAATTCTTCCTTCAACATCAACTTCACCATCATCATCCTCTCGGCTGCCCAAAATATACGATACTATGCACAATAGACTGGCACGTCATGGCTTGTAGAGTCACACTTGGCTAAAGATGCCAAATGCCAATTAAGTATTGAAAATAAATCCAGCATGTTGTATATGACATATTTCACATAATTTTGTAACCAGGCAGGTTTCCAAGATATGGGCCTGGAGCCAAAGTCCAACACAGATAGTCTTTAACATATTTCTATTGAGTGACACCTAAATCTAAAGTTCACTTTGTTCGACTCTCTTATAGAAAATATGAGTAAATTTATTTGGAGAAGACACATAAAGAGATTTGTCAAATTCGCAGCAAAATCCAAAGCCGTGTCCACTCACTGAGTGCATGTGACAGGAATGCATAAGCGCTTCCTTCTGTTTCCCCCCCCTGGCAACGCAAGTTGCACATCCAGTTTGCATACATTAGTCGAAGCAATGATGTGGATTTATGCAATGCTTTGATGTGTTTTTGTTTGTAATCCACTGTCCCTTTCCCATGGCGTCAGGGTTCCAGCTGGCTGGGGTTGTAAGCGGAAGAGAGGGGTTAATGACACCAGAGGAGAAGCAGCAGTGAGATGAGAGGGAGAATGTCTTATTATGTTGAGGTCAGACCGGCAATCAAGTGTAAGAAAATGTTGTCCTGAGGATGAAAACAGAGAAAAGGCTTTGTGTGTGATGAGGGCAGAACTAATGGGTCTCTCTGTGATTCTCTTTGATACTAATAATCTTTATTGAATATTTTATATTATATCTGCACGTATTCATTTTGAACCATATTTCTTTCTTGTTTTTCTGTGTTTTGAAATATTCTTTGAATTAACTAATAAATAATGGGTATTGTTTTTTTTCCAGTTCCAGAACCGATACTTTTATCTTGAAATGAGCATAAATCGATGGTCAATGATCAGAGATTTTTACTAGTAAACCAAAGTGTACGTTAAAATTTAACATATTAGTTGTCATCAGTTTAAAACGAAAAGCTACATATATAAATTACTGCAAAAGTCTTAACGTGTTTATGTTAAACAAAGTCGCACAATATGGATGATACTACCAGCTGATGTGTTTGACAGTAGGTCACACTAACAGACCAACATGCTGCATCCCACTGCTTCCAAGTTGATCCTGTGCATCGCCAGGTGCTTTATTAAGTTTGTTTTAGTTCCTCCCTTCCTTCTACTTCTCGGTTTACTTGCAGTTCGCAAACAAGGAGGTGCATATAACCACTAAACCTGCAAGCTCTTACTCTCGGCTATCACTCAGAGTCCCATGGGATATGCAGCCTAACTGTCGAGCTGATTAGCTTCAGCCATTTTGTTGTCGGAGAGACTCAAGTTTGAGATAGCTACAAGCTAACTGTAGGCTAATATTGCATACCCCCAGAACCATGTAGAGAGTGTGCTGCCACTCTCACCATGTGTGGTGATTATGTTTTGTATGTGTGCAGGGGAACTATTCCAGTTCAAAGATCAGGCACCAAATTTGCATTGTGCTTTGGTCCAGCAGTTACCAGCCATTTAGTAATGTGATTTAGGTCCCCAACCTAGAGGCGGTGGACTAGTGGCAGAAACTTGGACTATGGGCAGAGAAGGTCTCTGGTTCGTCTCTGGTTCGACTCCACGGAGATACAACAAAAGACGAACCTGGATTTATCTGTCCAAAAATCCAAGAGAATTCTCCCTACCCTGTCTAGTGCCCCTGAGCAAGGCACCTTAATCCCCCAACATCTGCTCCCCGAGCGCCGTACATGGTCGCTCACTGCTCTGTGTGTCCTGCACCAGATGGGTCAAAAGCAGAGATTAAATTTCCCAACCTGCACGAGTGTGCCTTTGCATGTCTGTGCATGTGTATTGGACAAATAAATGCATCTTAATCTCTTAAAAAACTCTACTTAGCTTTCCACATTACATATATGCAGGAGGTACGGTGGCTCTGAATGCTCAACGAGCAGCAGCTTGAGAAAACACATGCAAGTTGACAAAACACAAGCAAAGTAAGAAAACATCTTCATCAATTTCACAACACCCCACAACATATTACACAAATGCGCTGCAAATAGAGGCGAAACGACAACGGAAGTGTTTCCAGAGGACAGCTAAAAGTGATGGACACTGCTTCAGCAGGAGACACAAAAATCTCCAATTCACTTACAAATTCAGTTCTACACAGGGGTCTGCCACCCGCGGCTCTGGAGCAGAATGTGGGTCTTCAGCCCCTCTGCAGTGGCTGTACAGTGTTGTGCATATTTTTCGCCAACTGAACTTAGCAGGCGAGTATGCGTGTGTGTATGTGTATCGAGCGCACTGGCGCACCGGTCATGGGTCGCGGGGCTCCCTCACTCGGAGAGACCCACAGTGAGCCCCGAGCACGGAAGATGGTCCGATCTGGAGACATGTCTTCTTCTCCTGTTAAACTGAATAAACAGCGCAAACAGATCCCTGTTTGTGAGGCAATGTATCCATAGTGTGCAGGGGTAGGAAGCCTTTACTATCAAAAGAGATATTATGCCCCTTCTTCTGAGCGAGTGGGCGGGGGGTCGGAGCCCCGGGACCGGTGCGTTCGCTACACACACACATACACACACTCACACACGTTCGTTGTTAATTTCAGGTTACTGTTGGACCAGAGCCCAGAGACGGACCACCAGACACAGGGCAGAGGTTAACACAAAGAAAATCCACACAAAGGCCTGTATAAATCAAGGCAGTTTCGAGAAGCCCCCAGCAGGTTTCAAGCCCCCCGCAGGACCACAGGAACCCCTGCTGGGTCTGTAGACGCCCAGTGAGGTCCAAGCCCCTCCCACTGGGGTCCAGCTCTGACAATTCAATTGGCTGATAGCCGTGACCAACTCCTCAAGGAGGAGGACCTCTCAGGTAGAATAAAACCGCTGAGACATCAAAAATCTTGGCCATTTTCCCTGCTGAAGACTTCAACCAGGACCCCACCGGGTCTTCCAGATGTTCTAACTGCTAAAGGGGGCAACCAGAGTTATTTTATTTTATTTCTTTCATTTTCTTTTATCTTAAGTCGCAGGCGTACTTTGAAAGACTATTTTTGTTTTTAATTCCTGCAGGACAAAGCATCATTCAGTCGCAGAAGGACGAAGCAGAAGACGAACGACGTTTAATCCCGTTCATAGAGCATGAGAAGGATACGCTCCTCCATTCGGCCCAGCGCTGATCTCCGTTGCAACCACGAAACCCACCGGAACACCGCTTAAAAGGCCACGACTTCTTCATCTAAATCCGGGAATTCGCTGATCGCATGTACCCCGAAGAACACAACACGAATCATTCACTGGACTTCCGGAATATCCGAGCGACACGCATGCAACACCGCGGAGGTCACAGTAAGAGGCTTTATTGTCTGGGCAGAGACTAGTATTTATACTAAGCGTGTCATTTTATTTGAGTGTATGTTTGTTTGAAGATTTATATTTTATATTATTATATAATCATTAATAATAAATATTGAGATTATTAATATAACTTGTATCATTTGAGACTGATATTTAAAGATTGATGGTTGGTCCCTGTAAACAGGGTGGTGCCCCGCGACGATAAGCAATGATCACAGATTGTATTATTCTTAATTGATAATTGTATTGTTTTCATTAATTATTTAACTATTATTAATGGATAACCGTATCATTTCTAATTAATTATTTTACTATTCTTAGTTAGCTTAATTAGCTTATAATTTGTAATTATTTTTAATAAAAAAAAATATTTGAATAATCATATTTCATGATTATTAATAATAAGCCAACGTCAAATCTACTACTTCTATTGCACAACATCACTAATATGAAAACTGATTCGTTAAGTTCAGTGTTCGCAAAACACTGTACTGTACAGCCACTGCAGAGGGGCTGAAGACCCACGTTCGGGCTCCAGAGCCGCGGGTGGCTGACCCCTATGTGGAACCGAACATTTATGGTGTATTGGAGGTTTTTATGTCTCCTGCCGCAGCAGTGTCCATCACTTTTAGCTGTCCTCTGGAATACGTCTGTTGTCGTTTCGCCTCTATTTGCAGCGCGTTTCTCTATTTGTTGCGCGTTTCTGTAAGGTGTTGTGTTTTGTCAACTTGCATGTGTTCTCTTAAGTTGCTGTTCGTTGAGCTCTCAGGGCCAACGTAATGGGGTGGGGTCAATATGCTTATAGCAAAAAAAAAATGACCGAGCTGTGGAAAGTTAGGTTTTAGTACATTTGTAAATAAATGTGCTAAAATCAGACCACAACTTACAATATTTTAGCACAGGAGCAAAAAGAGAACAAAGTTTGACATCATATTAATCAGGTTAAGAGTGAAAACCTTCTCCAGTGCGTCTCTATGTTGTTTAAATCACAAAACTGTTTAATAAGCCGGTAATTATGCAACCTCATGAATCTTACACTCTCATTCTCCCACCGCTCTAAGAAGGAACTTATTACTGCACACTTTCTAAGATTAACAGTTAATGAGCTTCACAATTTCTAAAAAGTTTGTAAGAAAGAAATTATACATATGACCCAAATTTCGTCCTGGACCTTACAGAGCAAAGCTGTATCAACTGTAACTTTATGCATATCAAGTTTTGTAAATATATTAATCAGAATGTTCTTTTTCGTGCACCAGCCACTTCAGGGTACAGATTCAGGTCCTGAACAATGGAGGGCATGGAGAGCTGGATTTCAAACAAGAGACACGCCTGCCACTGAACTTTAACGAAACTTCTCGGCAGAGGAGGACGATTTCATTTCTCCTAAGGGACCATACAGTAAGTGTATATTGAAATACTGTTCAGTCAGCAGTAAAGTGAGGACCCATGTGACCATTCAGCTGCAAAGTGCAAATTACTTAAAGGCCTAGTCTTTGATCGTAGTAATGTGACCCTGCTGGATCACCGTCATTCCTCTATTGGCTACTATAACATCATGATTACTGTAATTATACTGAGGGATTTTTCAGGGCTAAAATTAGGTATGCTTGATATCGGGGGATTTGACCACCGTCTTTTCTGTGACCTTCAGAAATATCAGTCGGTTTGAGTTACCTCAATGACCATCAGGTGGTCTCGGTCGCATGTGACCACATTCTTTCCTCTGTGTCACTGCAAATTTTGTCCTTGGCCACATATTTAGATCAGGATCTATTACTGAGCTGACGGCTCTTCTCAATGAACTAAACATATTTAATATCTCTAAGTGGATTTATTCACCCTCATCTCTTACAATTACTATTATAATAATTGTTTTCAAATTCGTGGATCTTGGTTTCATATCACTGAAAAGCAGATACAGAAATCCCTGACCATTTTTGTTTTGTTTCACTTTCATCATAAAAAGTTACAAATGTAAAAGTTACGCATACAAATCATTATAAAGAAATGTTTGTTTAAAATCAATTAAATGGTTTGTAGTATTAGAGGGATCCAAATGCAGACAGAGAATTCGCTGGCAGACTAAAGGCAGTTTACTAAGTTCAATAGGTCAAAATAATTGGATTATTATTGGTATCAGTCACACGGTTGGAGGCAAGAAAACTAATTTGGGGAAACAAATCAGCAAGCGCAGGGTGCAGGTAGAGAACTGGAGGGATTTGCTCAAACTGTACAACAGCAGTCCAACTCACCCTGGGCCATCTGACAAACACTGGCTGAAGACTGGCCTCTAGATAAACACTGCGCCTGGGAGTGAATGAGTCTGAGCAGGTGACTCAGGAGACCTGGAAAGTATGAAAACATCAGAAGGAACTAATGTTTTAGTGCATCTATTAAAATGAATAAAACTGCAACATTTACAGCTTCAATCAAATCTGTGATAAGTAAAGGCCCAGTGACATCACATGCCATTAGTGGTATCTTGTTGGAATTGTGATGAATTCAATTCAGCATCTGTTTTAATGTTTTTCCAATCAAGTCACAGAATAGAGCTAGAGCAGAATTCATTGCCGGATCATCTCAGGATCATCTTCCTTCTACTGGCAAAGACAGAAAAGCGAACTATCACTTCCTTTTAATTGACATTTGACAAGGTACTCTGGGACATTGGGCAATGTGGGACACCAACTTCAGTCTGTTTATTTCCTGTTCCAACAAAATCTAGTCAACAGGACTTTCATGCAGGTGATGTCACGGAAAGGGGCGGGGCAAAATTTAATTAGAAGCACCCCTGTACAAATCAAGCATTTAAGTTTGCATTAAAAAACTATACCATGCAACTGAACATTATCCAGTTGTTCAACATCAATGTTTAAAAGCATGTTAATGGAAGTGATTTTCGATGTATCGAGAGGTTTGCTGTGAGTTTATATCCCATGCAAACATATTGAGGAATGGGAAAAGAAATATTGACTCTAAATAAAACAAACAAGACACGGGAGAATCACACTTTATGGATCTCCTTATGAGTTGTGGAAGTTGCATGCCACATAACGAGAACAAAATTATCATAATCTGGTAAAAAACTGAATAATACAATTCTGTTTGGCTTTTCAAGCAGCACAAATACACCAGGCGGGTGGGCAGATCAAAATTGTAATTCATGATTCTACATAAAATATTGATCTTGAGGGATCGGGCCTGGTGACATGCATATGATTCCTTTAATATGGATGAGCGTAAACAAACTGTGTTGATGGAAAACATGTCGACAGACAGGAGTCAATAAGGCCCCTTAATTAGACAAGAGCAGCCCAAACAGAACTAGATTACCATCTCATTATGGAGCTGAAAGTAAGACATCATGCATATGATCATTTCTGACACTACTGAGCCATTATGTGAGACAAGATATTTCATTTGGAAGTCGAGTTCATTTGAAACAAATGTAGATCTTTTAACAGTTTGATGAGGAAGAAAAGCCCAATAGACCTTTTATGAAAGGAAGCAGAAACCAATATCAATTCTAAACTAGCTGTGCAGTCTTTTGTTGGTTTTCTCGTTCATGCCTAAGATAGTTCATCGCAAACACAATATGTTGATCCCATGATGCAATTCTTTCTTAGTATCATTCAAAGAGGAATTATCTAAAGAAGCATGGTGGTAATATTGGATGAGGCCAGATACTAAGAGCTCT
Organism: Platichthys flesus; assembly: GCF_949316205.1. NCBI lineage: Eukaryota > Metazoa > Chordata > Actinopteri > Pleuronectiformes > Pleuronectidae > Platichthys > Platichthys flesus. The sequence goes on along the minus strand of NC_084950.1, from coordinate 20,984,909 downwards.
GATGCATAGACTCAATTGATCTGATTATAAGTGATAGCTGTATGGCCCATTTTTCCCAATATAATTTAATCTGCATTTCAAACCACAGGGTTATCATTTGTCTCTTGGTTGTAAGTGTCACTCTGAGTGCCATTAGTTACCAGATGCATCAGTGAATGGCAGAAAGTGGCTTCTTCTGAGTGCACAAAAGCCAATAGCTTGCTTTTAAGTGGAAACAGAAAAAAAAGAAAATGTTAATGACTACTTATTTGTCAATTTTGCACAGTGTGACAACTTCAAGTGGCACAAGAATTGTCTGTTATTGTCGACAAGATGCCTTCTGTTGTTTTGGTTGAAGTTTCCCTGATTATAAAACTGTGGCATGTTCAAGTGCATTATTATTGCACGAGCTGCTCCCTGTCACCTACTGCAGAAAGTAACTAAAATAAAAAAACAAGAAATAATCCTTCAATGTGCTGCCAACAAACTCTAGTCAAATGTTGTTGTCTGTTGTGCAAAAACATGTTCGCTGTTGAGCTTGAAAGTTTTTGGTGATAATGATGAAAGTTGACGATAACTGAAAGCTTCAAAAAGAGATCTTCATAAACGTTGAAAGAGGATCTTCAAATTGACATTTCATTAACTGGATCAGTAACGCAAGCTTTATATCATCCTAAAAGCAACCTGTAAATTACAAAGTGTAGGAACGTGATTTGATTCATTATATACATCCTGATACTTGTTTAAAGTAAAATCCTCAGATGGATCCTCCGGGTATCAATATTAGGCCCTGCTGTATTCATATGATCACAGCAATTAATTATTACTATAATAAAAATAATTATGAATCTGCCCATCATCATCACCACTTTATCTTGAAGGGGTTATTTGTACGCCATATTACACAAGCTACTTTTGATCCCTGCGTAAGTATTCACTGTCCAGCTAAACATTGGGATATCCACTTCTATGCTGATGATACCATCTTGTTTGGCATCAGCTCTTTCGCAAATCAGGCCTTCTCCAGGTTACCAGCTTGTAAGGATGACTGCCAGATCTTTTTCAATACTTTCAACATGGCTAGTTACTGTTTCCATAAGGTTTGGCATTACTTAAACTTTTTTTTGAAACAATTGCTATTCATTCATTCATTTTTATTATTGGTATTTGAACAATTGCCTCTCTTGTAAAATAAATTGTGTGTTTCTGCATCTATACATTTTAAGATTAAGTTTGTACAAGTATGATGCAAAATGGTGTAGTCAAGGAAGAAACACATTGTTTACTGGGTTTTGGTACAAACTAACCGAAGGGCAAAACGTTTCCCTTTTTTTTCCAAAAGTAGAGGGAATTACAAAATGGCATCATCGTTTCCCCCGGGATACGAGTAAAACAGCAAAGGTCTGATAGAACAGTGCAGTTCCTCATGGTGGAGATTCCAGAAGTCTGATACAAATTTGTACTCCTAGTGTAGTTTGACCTACTTCAAGAGCCTCAGAGGGCAAGCACTCCAGATCTGATTAATAGTGACATGGTATGGCAAAATCTGGTTTAACTAGATGTATTAGACAAAATATTTAAAAAAAAAAACAGTGATAGTTGAGTTTTGGTTTGTTTTGTATGAATATATATCAGGAAATGCTTTCTGAGGAATCGAGAACCAGGGCCACACACTTCAATTATCCCAAACTAGCTCTGTGCCAGGATGGACGCCAACTGCACATGCAACTCACTCAAAGATGTTTCTACCTGTAGCCAGCAGAATGAAAGCAATTATGACTTTTGAAAGGTTTCATTCTCCTACTTTGGTTTACAAATTCAAAACTGTTTGTTTCCTGTAGTCGTGTGTCTGTTCATATCCGTACAGCAAGTGACTGCAGCCTATTTAACTTTTTGTGATCCAATCGCACATTGATAAATCCGAATGCATACGTTCATTTCTGTTCACGAAGACCACATTATGTTGTTTTTAGGCAATCTGAGTAAATAAGTGTGTCTGATGTCACTGTGTGTTTGTGTCGGCTCGATCGAGCGAAATAGAGACACGAGTCAGGAGAGTGTGAATGAATCTTTAAGAAAGATTTTTAACAATTTACTGAGGGGATCGATCATAATTTGGTGAACAGTGTTGATATTGTGTCGGTGGTCAAGACGAATGCCACTGCCACCCCCCACCAGATAATGGTTTCTCCGCCCCCCCACCAAAATAATAAATCAAATCAATAGATTATTTTGACGCTCTCCACATAATACACTAAGGCTTGTGTGGTAACTCTGATCATAGCGCATTGTTACGGATCTGTGTTCCTGTTCTGTGTCCCTGTTTTTTAGCTCTCTCTCTTCAAGCTCCACCCTGATTCACCGATAAGTCATCAAGGAGGTGCATCCCGCCAGTGAATTGAGGTTCTTTTCAAAACTCCTGTGTCAGGATCCGACGAGAGGCTCCCAGTGTGGGGACTGCTGGTTCTGCTGGGCCACAGCCTAGGATTTTAACATTGTGTTTATGGGGTCGTTTGATGTTAATGAATCCCATGGTTCAGCTGTTTCTAAAGGCTTTCTGTTGTTTATTTGTGTCAGTGGTGGTCATATATAATGGGCCTCTGCCCTGATCCTGAAGCAGCAGCAACAGTCAGACTTATATTAAGACAAAAAGTTCATGTCTGAAACAGTGATTAACAATTAGTTGGATCAGGCACATTTTTGGACATGAGCGCATTTTTTTCTGTTGGTTTGTCCGCAGCTAATGGAGCAGCACTGACTCCCCAGTTCAGAGGGAAGCTTAATCGGCCACTGTGCATATCACAACATGTTTGTCCCTACTCTGGGTAATTTGTACAGAAAAACAAAGCAAAATTAATTTAGCTGATGAATGTTTTAGCTGCGGTTAGATTGAGCGAGCAGAGCCACTTTGTGCACAAAAGAGTCAGAGTAAATTACATCTATCCCAGTTTACCCCTGGCACTGGTGCACTTAACCCTTGTATTAACATTTATGGAGGCGGGAGCAGACAGGTACAGAGCAAATTGTATTAGCTTTTGTTGTTTAACGTTGAAATTCTTGCTCCAAAAGTTGGTGCGGCTTTCAAACAATGTGGGAATGTCTGTTGTCTCAGACCACTTTGTACACCAGCAAGGAAACAGTCAAGTAATTGATTCCATTTGAAGATGGACACAGGGGGACGTGGGGAGCAAGTCACTCTCTGGCTGTTAGCACAACAGATGTCATGTTGCATGTGACTAAATATATTCTTTGGGGGTTTGTTATTTCAACATATTGATTCCTACCCATGTGCCCTGTGACTGAAGAACTTCATTTTCTTTTTTTCACGTTGAGGGCCCCATCACAAGTATCTTTGGCTGCACTTTATCACTGAAAGAGTTAATTTGTTTTTTTAAAGGCGGGGTAAGCTATATTAATTCAACACACTTTTTGTAAAATTCAGCTAATCCCTCGTCATTGTCCACTAGCTGTACGTTCTGTGTGAGCTGTAAAAAAAACTGGTTAAAATACACGGCCCTGGACCAAAGACAACTGGACAACCCAAACAGCACAATATTGTTGCATCCAATCTGCAACAAGGATATGAATGCCTGTGCACAGGATGAGGGGGGCATCAGGAGTGACGCGGGGGTATCCAAACTGCAAACAGCGAAATCTACAAGAACATTAACAGGCTATGCTAATCGTGAGCGAATCCTTTTCCTTGGAGTGATTTATTTTATTATTTTACAAATAATGTGGATATGTGTCACATGTAGTAATGTTGTGGCAAGACAAGGAAAGGCAGAGACGCTGGTACTGTTTACTGTCGTTTATTCAGTAGCAAGGAAGAACTGGCACATGTTCCCCATACGGGAAGTATATATAGCTACAGCTTCTAACATTACCTATCAACCCACTGGCTGAGAGGACACACCCATGAGTGCACGCCACAATGTAATCATTCTTAAACCAATGAAGGATGGGAGTACGACTTGAAAAGTGGCCTGAGATAACTTACACAGTCCTGATTACCTTTAATCATCGGTAATCACTGCAGATGTCTGCATCGTCGTAAACCAAGCTGGATATTTTTCTTAAATTACCCAGACCTCACAGTTGCTTTATTGAAGTTCATGTAATATTGACAAAATTCAAGTCATCCAAAGTAATCACTATTTATGGATGTACGATCTGGCACCAGCTGCTTCTTCAGGCACCCGTCAGATCTGTTTCAACCTCGGATCTGTTTTCATTTGAAGCCCTTTATACCAGCTGAGACACATCTCACAAGGCTTGTTTGTGCCGCGCCCAATCTCTCATTGCGAGTGAGGACGTACATTTATCACTGTTATAAAACCATCTTCTCCTCGTTTTTTTTTCTTGTTTTCTTTTACTGGTGAGGAAACAAAAGGAAGCCGGAAAAGTTTTGTTTATGCAGTGCAAGTAGGGAAAACAAGTAATTTCTCTGTAAAAAAATGAGGCAGCCGAGGCAACTTTAAATCAGTTTTACTGCGAAATTAATATGAAACAAATGTTTTACGCCTCTTGTCTCTGGGAAGGTTTACATGTTTCATTTCATGGCCATTTTGAGGTGTCTGCATTCAGATCAAGTTAAGATACCTGGGTAGCATTTCTACAGCAACAGAAGTCCTCAGAGGTTATTACTTTAATAATCACTACCACTTTCCAACAATGTCAAACAACAGTAATTGTGTCATTACTGTTAGAAAAATGGATTGTTTTCAGAAAATACCTCTGCAATGGGTTTTGCCGAGATAATAAATGCACTACTCCAGAACTTGTTGTTTACACCTCCCATTAATGTTTGCTAATATAAGTCAATGGTTACTTACAATAAGACACAAACAAGGGGCAAAAAAAGGAAAATAATGAGAGTCGAGAACAACAACAATCAGAGGCTAATGTTTGCCCAAGTTTGTAATCTTTTTGGGACTTTAGTAACTATAATTACAGCACTACGGTTGTATGCCTCCACAAAACCAATACAGTTTGAGTCTACATACATTTATTTCTACATTTCCATAAGATCACTGTGACCTTTAAACTCTGAAAGCTCATGAGTACATCTTTGTGTCCAAGTGATGAATGGTCAATATCTGTAGAAATTCCCTCCAGGCAGCCTTGAGATCTCATCAAGAGCCCAAAAGACATTTTGTTAGTTCAACACGACCTCGATCTTTGACCAGCCAAATCTAATTGGGTCAATTTCAAGTCCAAGTGAATGGTTGTGCCAGTTTTGAAGAAATTCTCTTAAAATGTTTCTGAGTTGTTATGTCCATAAGACCAAAAACATGTCTGAGGTCACTGCAACCTAGAGTTCTAAGCCTCCATTATCAAATTTGTCTGTGAGAACAAGTGATCATTTTTACCAGATTTAATGAAATGCTATTGCTGGCGCATTCATCAAAAACTGTTGATGAATAAAAACATTTACGTTTTTGTCAATTTGATGATTGTTAGATGTCAGACTCAGTTAGTTATGGGTTAGGGTAAAATAAAAGCAGATGTTTTGTTAAATTGTTAAGTTTATTAGAAACTTGGTTTTAAGACTGTAAGACAATGCGGGCAACATAAACTAACAGAGAAACGTAACAAAAAAGAGGACTCTAAACAAGAGCTACACTAATCTTATATCAACCAAAACGAAAGGTAGAAGTCATTAAACAAAACACTAGTTCAAAACAAAATATGCAAATTCTCACATAACAATTCGGGTCTGACTCTCAGACCACATCTGTCAGTATCTCTTAAACACAACCGTGAATGCCTCCAGCCTAAGTGCGTCCAGGTTTGTAGTTATGCAGCTCCAATCAGGATCTCTGTCTTCACCACCAGCCTGGAAGGAGGAGGCGCATCTGCCAGGCTTTACTGAATACGGAGAGACACAACATACACAATAACTGTGCCAGGGAGCGACTACGGCCGTAACACATGAAATCTGTTGCTGGATATACTGTATTAACAAAGTTATCTGATCATGGGACATTTTTCTTTTTACATCTTGCATAGATTGAACGCTTTGATTTCATGTTTTTCTCATTTCTGAACTCTTAAGGCTCAATAACATTCTGATTGTCATGTTTTTGTCCAGGGAACACGGTTGAAGGAATTTTAGTGCCACTGCAGGAAGGGAGGGCTGAATCATTTGTTTGTTTATATGAATGAAAAGTATTTCTACTATACAGGTTTCTGTCAATTTTTGTGGTGTCAGTCCCTGAGAGGGAGTTAAATGGAAATACTGAAGTTATTAAGTGATTTAAAGGAGACAAAAATAAGAGAAAATAAATCATAGGATAAAATATTTAAAAATAAGAGATAAAAGGTGCAATTTTTGGAAACGAGCACTGATTCAGCTTATTTGTGGCAATTGTAGGATGGCAGATACAATGATGGAAACTGTCCATTATTGTCATTTATAATTAAATTAGACTTTTAACGGAGACTGTGTAAAATAAATCAAAGCATCTTTGCAGTGCAGTGTGCAGTAAAGGATATATTTCTGCATATATCACAGAAACGTCACGTCCTCCCCTGGAGACCGTCACAGCCCATTGGCAGACATTTCACAGAGCTGAACCCTGACCCACGTGGAAGTGGACTGAAAAGGTCACAAGGACAAAGACTGAGGGGGGAAATCCGACCTCCTCAACTAATTGTGCTACCTTCACCAGTGCCCGCCGCACAGTGGGTTCCCTCCAGTGCCCCTCTTGACTGATGTGTTGAGAATTATATTCTGTCACTTAAGAACTCACCAGGGCGACTCCCAGGCAGAATTTTTGCCGGGCAAAGACAGGAGGCTGCCCCGGTGGTATTTGGAGATTGAGAATGGGGTCACTTTCTCTTTCATCCTGCTATGCATGACTGCTGCTTCAGCAGACACTGACAAATGCTGAGACGTGTGGAGTGTAGATATACTATTGTCTGTTTTGCCAGGGCATAGAATAGAGAAGTACACAATAAAATATTGAAACAAAAAAATCTCTGGAGCAACACAATAAGCTTGTTAATGTTGAAAGCAAAGATATATTATTTGTCTTGGAAGTTTGATACAGGTCATTGTCAAGATTCAACGTGCAACCATAAACTGCTAAAGGTCTGAAAAATGTAAAAGTTTGAAAACCTTGTGGATAATGTTAAGCCTTGGAAATTGCTGAGAAGAACCTGCTGATGCTCCTGGCGCTGCAGGACATGGAAGATCAGGTGCTCTCTGGAGTAAAGAGGTCATGTGATCGAGCTGGAGAGCAGACTGATGATGCAGGGGGTTGAGTGAACCTGGAGACGGGTGGAGATGAGCCGGTTCCGGGGTAGAGATGAGCGTGGCAGGCAGAGAGTGAAGTAGACAAACAGGCAAACATGAGGTGATCCTAAAGCTCAAGGAAGTAAAGGTCAGAGAGGAAATTACTCATTTGAACTGCCTGTGTTGTGATGAGTTTAGTGTTCCCATTAACTTGATTTGATTGTTTTATTGATGTAAACATACAAACGTTTGACCCTTGGTGAACTACCATGTCTATACAACAGTGTACTCTATACAAAGCACTTAATGCAGAAGTTAAAACTTTAATCTGATTCTACATTACATACACCATCTATTTTTAATCACCCTCTACATGTCTTGTCTTCTACCCCTGAAACCTGTACCCAGTGTCCCAGTCGTGGATAATTTATACTGGGAATGCAGTTTCTTCTGACGGAACAGGGCGAAGGCAATGTGCGAGACAGTGCATCATCAAAAGTGCATGTTAAAAATGGAGCAAGGATGGATTTGTGAATGAATGTTATCTAAATGTTTTCACTGCACATCACTGCTAGTTTATGGAAATTCTAATACGGGCTTTACATGCATTAGCACATGCCAGTATTTGTCACCACCAAGGACAAGACAAGCATCCTTGATGTAGAATTACACAATAAAATCCTCTTATGTGCAAAGTGAAGTCATAGGGTTCAATGTGCTTTATGTATATGTTACACAGGCCTTAGTAGATTACAGTGCTTTGTGAGCATCCATCCTCGTGTTTGGGGTCGCCCATGATCGAACCTACAGTTAATTACTATGCTTTTAAACAAATGACGGTGAGGCAAAAATTATTTTGACTTGCATATTTTCCAATTAGCAGAAACAAAATCTTAAAAAAAAAAAAATATGTCAGAGAAAAACCGGAGTACACTTTATATAGGAATAGTTCCATTTTAGGAAAGTAATTGATGGGAAAATTGAAAGCAGATTTTACTTTGAGAATGCAAATAGATTAAAAATGTGGTTACCCTTGCTTAGATGAATCTGCCTTGTAGGATATATCCAGACAAAACGCAGGTGGCCTAAAAGACTTGGTGAAAACATGTTTTGGTCACCGTAGCGACACTGATGCTACCATATCTGGCAACCTCGCTCCAAAGAAAGAACTTCTCTGCACAAATTGACTGCACTTGGTTGTTACTCCCCAAGACACAGTGCCTTCTGAAACCACACGTACAATTATGTAATTCTGATGCATTAGTTTCCCAAGATGATGAAATATTCCTTAAAAGGTGCACATCCAAAATTAACCATACAGAATGTTGAGCAAAAAAGGTTTAAAAGTAAAGAATCGTTGATAATACAGGTGGTGTTGATAAGATTAGAAACATAAGCATGCCATGAAAATGCACCTGTCACAGCAGCCAAAAAACATTTCAGTCATCAGTATTACTTATGAATAATAAAGTGTTATGTGTGATAAAAATGTATTATTAACCACCTATCCAGATTTGAATGATATAATAACACTGGGTTCACACCGGACGTGGAAGAGCCGTGCAGTGGTTTTCATCGTTTACTCCTTTCTTTCTCTCTCTGTCTGCTTATGTGCTTGTAGTGAATGGGCAAGTTTCATCATTTGGGAATACAATTCGGGGATATTGAAACTATGGGATGGGATACATATTTGATCATTTACATCATAAATAATATATAATTTATATTGTTGAAATCGATCTTCTGTGTGTTTTCTGGTCTGATCTGAATAGAACAGATGCGCGTCGCTTCAGCTTCTGGTGTGAACCCGGTGTAACATTTTAAAATGTTGACTAACTAATCTTTTAAAAGGAGGACCTGCCCTCTGCTGAGGCAGCCAAAACCCGGCCCCCAAAATTTAACAGAACAACAATGATGAAAAACTGTCTAACTATACAATTTAGCATGACACTGGTTCAATCTATTCACATTTTCAGTAGATATATTGAAGCATGCATAATGTGCTGAGACGCAAATGTCTGGTTTCCCTGTGCACAGACTTTAAACATCCAAGGCATTGCCTCTGTCTTGGCTTCAGTGTGACAGTGAACCCGCATGGCATTGCAGAAGGCTGAAACTAAAAGTGACTCATTTATTATTTACACTTCTGTCTTTTCTGCTGCGACACATCATAATGTCTTGGGAAGAAGGCCTTTTGTAGTGGTTTGTATTTGTCAAGAAAAAATCAACCCGACAAATGAATGAATGAATCAAAAAAATGAATTAAGTGGTACAATTTTGGGCGGCCTTTATGTATGTGTATAGCATTCCGGTCTGTACTAGATTCAATTTGATATTCTACATGCTATTATTATCATTATTATGAGAGTTGTGTTATTATTATAACTCAACTCTATTTTTATACAAATACATTACTTCATCTCTACATTTTACATAATTAAAGCTAGGTTTGCTCAGTCTGGAAAGGCTAGCAAGAGCAAGCTACACTTTGGAAATATGCAAACAATACATCCCATCCCTCTCATCAGCCCTATGATCAAAGTTACTCCTCCAAAACACACGAGGATTCAGTCTGAATGATTTGGTTGAGGTAGGAATGGTTGACTGCTATAATAAAATACAAGGACAGAATAGGACTTTAAAGAAGTCAATGGGCAGGGTGGGAACGTGATGGGATGGGGGCACTATCAGAAGAAAGAGCAGAATAGCTATTGTGACCTCCTCTCCTAAAGGGTCAGAGAGCTTAGAGAAGACAGGAATGAGGTTGGTGGCCCTCGGTCTTTTCCGTTGAGATGAAGATTGTGGTGACTTTAAGGCTCAATCCCATTTCACCACTTCTACCTACCCCTTGTTTTCGCTGGTTGTCTTTCCCCTTGAAACGGAGTGGTTGAAATCTTCCCCTACGAATTGGGACAGCAATTCAAGCAGCCTTTCAAATCAGCAGTCGTCACAAGAACACAATGATTTGTCATCAGTAGCCGTTGATGTAAATAGATGCAACAAATGATAAAATGTAATAACCAGGGTTCATACACATTTTGACCAATGGATTTCCATGACTTTTCAATAACTTTAAAAAAAAAAATCCATGACCGAACATTTTGTGAAATCTCAGTGTTTAGGAGGAAAAGTGAAAAATGTAGCATTCAAACTAACAATGGGAAATTCCAAGGCATGCAGTATACCTTAAATGACACAAAACCCAAGTATGCCTGCTTATATTTTGAGCGTATTTCTTTAAAAAGCATATGAATTATTTAAAACTCTGCGTAAATGAACGAAATGAAAACATGAATATAACAAATTCACATGACTCTTCCAGGCCTTGAAAAACACATTTTAAAATGTCATGACTTTTCCAGGTTTTCCATGACCGTATGAACCCTGAATAACATTGATGAGATCTTAAATATACCAATGCTTCTTGAAGTTACTAAAGTGACAAACCTATAATATCCCTCCATACTATGGCAATAATAATATTGCATTTGCCATCTGCCCAATGGAAATTGAAAAGCTTGCATGCTCTGCATTATTCCACACAAAAATCAAAAGCTCACTGCTTCCGGCTGAAAGCAGTGGAGGGGTAGGGAGAAGGGGTAAATGGAATTGGGCCTACCCCGTTTTGTGCAGTCACATGTAGGGCTAGGCTGTCCCAATACCTGTTGGTGCCAAAGGGTAGGGCTCTATTCAAAGGGAGATTTTCCAGACCCTCACTTCAAACGGAGGGTTACCCAGAATGCCATGCGATTCCCTGGCAAGCTGGGAGAGAGACCTACAAATTTTGTATTTTTCTCCATTAATAAGGATTGGAAAACTATAATAATGATTGTATTATCTTTATTTGATTTGATTTCAATGTATTATGATCCCTTTTTTCAACAACTTAAAAAGAAAAGACAGCAAGTGTGCAACATTAGCATACTAGCGTTCTTATTTGGCATGATAATCCCGTATTTTGCCTACTGATGATTTTCGGGTTTTAGCGATGACTACTGATGATGTAACAGCTTCCTGAAGGCCTGTCCCAATTCGTTAGGGAAGATTTTAACCACTGCCCCTTGGGAGTCCATTTCAAGGGGCAAGACAACCCTCGAAAACAAGATGTAGGGGTAGGGCGGAGGTGTGAAATGGGATTTAGCCTAAATCCCATCTTTCCTCAACTATAAACTGCAGCCAATAATGATTGAGATGTTAAAAATCTTCTCTTAACTAGATGGTCTGATCTTTTATCATCCTGAAAACAAGATCAGTGGCAGTACTAAACCAGTCTGTCCTCTTTTCCTCGGTAAAAGCTCCTGAGCTACTTCAGAATGATTCCTTATCATTAGTGAGTCCTCCTCAAACAGTAATATAATATACTGTCAATTTGTATTGTGTATGTGCTAAACGCTGTGAGCAGAACGTTTTATAAAGAGTCTATGGTTCAGATTGAAGTAAGATTTTAATGTTAATGTTTTTCATGAAGTACACATCTACCAAGTTTGATGCCAGGAAAACAAATGGTTTGCGAGATAAATATTCCACATACAGACAGACCTGTGCAGATTTAGTAGGAAGATGAGAAAAACATTAAAATATTGGGACATATAGAGGGCAGTGAACTGTTTGAATGTGCTGAGGCAATTGTACAAATCTGTCTGACACCTTCATGATGAATGGACTGTAAAAGTATTAATTTGACAACAGCTCATGATAAGCCAACAATAGTCCTTTCACCATCAAAACATGAAAGCAGAAGTAAATACAGGTCAAAGGGAGGCCTAATTAATGTATTGTACTGCTATCAAGGAGCAGTGACAGCTCTTGAACCACAGAATGGGCTCTTGGGGCTGCAACAAATCCCTTGGCATGTTTTTTTTCTAGCTGGTGTAGGCTGTGAGCAGAGCAGGGGACTTGAGACATGTGTTTTTCCTCAGATAGTCATAGCCATCTACACAGCCAGGTTAATCAGAATAAAAGATCCGGTCTTAAACATTCAAACCATGTTGTTATTAGTATTAAGTGTAGAATTTGTGTGTTCTAACATTTATTTTCTTCTCTTTATCTGGTGCGCACAATACATTAACTTGTTCTCACAAGATAATTACCTTGTGGGAACAAGTAATTGTATGTGAAATGATTCCTATTTATTACAATCAAATGTCTCTACAAGATTAAAAACTATGACCTGTAGTGACTTTGGGGGCTCTGTACATAGCGCTGTGAATAATTGTGTTTATGAAATTATAGACTTTTCTTGACTTTATTGTTGTAAATGGAATCGATTAAATCTAAAGCAATGCCTTTTGCAACAGTGCAACAAAATTACAAAAAGTACAAAACAGGTCAATAGATCATGAAGTATCACAGGGAAAGGCTTAGTCACAGCCGCATAAGAGGCAACAATTATTTCAGTTCTGTGCAGTACAGCATCACTGACATTTGGCTACTTACTTTTACTTAAAACCGGCGTCTGTAACACAACTGTATGATAACATTTTTCTTTTAATCAGATCCTCAATGATCCTACTCATCATCTCTACCTCAAATTTGGAGAGTAGCAGGTCAACTTGCAGAACTCTGTAGCAGGATTAGAACATCAAAATACAGCAAATCATTTGTCCCTACATCAATCAGACTGCTAAATGAGAAATGGATGTGTGCTTATATTATTATGCCTGCTGGGTATTTAGATTGTGAGCTTATTTTAGGCTACTCTTATCGTGTACATGTAGTCTATTATCTGTATATTGTACATGAGGCTGTATGAGGTAGATGTTACATACATAGCATTGAATGCGGTATGTTGCGATGAACATTTAGATTGTATATGGTATATTTAGATTGCACTTTTAGAATATATATCTTACTGTAGGCACTCTTTTTGCACATTTTATATTGTTGGTATGTATATTGCTTTAGATCTGTGTTTGTGGGTGTGTGCATGTATGGTGTGCCGCTGTGTTTTAACTGAGACGTGTATGACCACATGAATTTTAAGAAGTGTGCCTTGACCTTGATTAAATTGGTATAACCAACAGCAAATCATTACATGATGGATCAAATTTAAATAAACTTTGGCTTGTCCAGAGATTTTCTCCAGAAAATAATAAAATATGTGTTGACACATCTTGTTCCTTTCCCATCTAATTCTAAGAAGGTTAAGAGTATGTGGTGTGTTAACTCTGACAAATATACTAAATGTATAGTGTGATGCTAAACATTCGTTTCTGAGAAGCTACACACCAATACAGAATCGTGCAGAATTAAATCTTTTAAAAATTACTTTCTGTTTATTGGTGAGCTTTGGTTGGCACATTTGATTGGTTGTGATGCTCAATTGTTGCATCATTTAGTACAGAACTTGTTTTTTTAACGTGTATACCAAGTATATAAGAGTGTACTGCATGGTGAATGCTATGAAATAGGAACCGGTCCACATATTTCACTGCAATTTACCTTAGACATCACTAACTTTTACAAATCACATTGCAAAGTGGCTGAGCATTATTCAAATCTTGAGGGAAGTTATAGCACAACTTCCGAAACTTTCTCCAGCTGAATAAACAACATATCATGTATCCTCTACAACATTCTTCAGGGAGGGAGTAAAACGGAAGAGGCATGCGATAAACAAATATTTATTAATACAATTTAATTAAGCCTATGACAAGATCAAGATTAGTTTTGAGCCTCTGGTTCAATACCGTTTCCAGCTTGGTGACTTGTTTTCTCCACAGTGCACCGACCATAAATCTGAAACAAAATGGAAATATCAGCGCGGCTTCCTGAGGAAACTAAAAGCTTCAGGCAATCGAGGAGCCACAAAGCTCAGCGAGAAGCATTCACTGTTCAGACCGATTCTCATATTCTTCTGAGTGGCTCCAAGCAGATGAAAACTCAGAGGACGTGGGGAGAAGCCCCCCTCAGCGTAAACACATTGCATAATGGGCACTTTCTTCAAAATGCTAACAGCCCCAGAAAAGGTCTTACCATTTAAGAGATTAGATGCATGTAAGAAAGGGTGAAAATCGGAAAAAGGGAAAACAGCATTTAATCTACTCTACATATTGACAGAGCTGGCAAGACATGGACGGTAATATCTATATTTGTTTTTCAAGTCTGAAGGGATTTTTAGAAGGCTGCTAAAATTGGTCTGCATTTGTTTTCAACTAATTCTTTGGAGCTGTGTTTTTTGAGTCAGAGTAGATTCCAACAATCTCCTAACTCTAAGAACTTTAATCAAGCGGGTGTGGAACTGTTATTCTTTGCACCTAATTAAAAGCAATTCAAGAAACAGCCGTGTGCCTCAGGTTCTTCCTATGGGTTTATCTTCACATAGACAGAGAATAGACGATCCACACCGTAATTAAAAGGAGTCAATGCTGCAATGCAGCACCAGGGGGTGACTACCTCGGGTCAATAGTCAACAGTCAGTTTAGCAGTGTATGTGTTGTTATTTAGTGGTCTCAGAGGCAACTCGTATTTGTATTGCGAGAAACAAGTAATACTGCCAACGCAAATTATAATTGGACTAGAAATGTGACGTAAACGATATATTTAAGATCTGACATCAGACCAAACACTTTTCAATACATAGTATTTATATTTGTTGTATCTTAAGATATACAATAAAAGAGGTTTACTGTGGGTAGCTCTATACTTATTCACTGCTTTATACTTTCATAGCACTTTGTTTCATTGTGTAACCATTTGTATATCTGTTTTCCATTTTATTAACAAAGCGGCCATGCACTACACCTATGAAAAATGTTCTCAGCAGGTGACATGTATTTATTTTCATCCACATCTACCTGCACCTGTTATTTTTCAAATGCAGCATAAGATAGAAAGAAAAAACCAGGGGTCCCTCTCATCCTGCCACAGCACCACTAGTGGTCAAAACATTCTGCTGGATACCTTTATGCCCTTTGTCCCGACCGATTGGGTCTCTAATTTATGGAGCGAATAACTTAAAAGTATTTACACCATTACACTGTGGTTGCAAAGTACCCGTCAATAACAATGCACGTCACCCTTTTAACCAAGTACAAAAAAAACAAAACAAGAGGCCAAATAATCCTAATAAAACCTTGGTATGGGGAATAACACTGAAAGTAAATATCCTGCCTGAAGACAGCCCTGTAAAACAGGCATGTCCTATTAGGTCACAAGGTTATACAAGGTAATTGTTTCATAAAATTAACCAAAATAAAACATGCTATTATGCTGTACCTGTGATTCATTAAAGTAGAGCCTACACCCACGCCGTGCTTAATCTCTTGATGACAAGTACAAGACAGGAAGAAAAATACACTCAAATCAAATCACTGCCCATCTCCTCCTCCCTGTTTAGCTCCTCTCTTGTGTTCCATCGCAGCAGGAAGGAGATGCAGAGTGCAGAAGTTTCCATAGATCCGTCAGTGTGATCTTTCTCTTGTAGAGGTCCCATTTAGTCTAGGCTCCCTGCGATGCTTGCTCCACCGCCCTTCCTCCTCCAGGCGCCGTACCTCCTTCTGGATCATGGCCCTCCTCTGCTTGGTGTCAGCCTTTCAGTAATGTTGGAAATGGGAAGTTTCAGTTTGTACGACAGAGGTGTCAGTTGCCCACTTGCGTCCTGATCTTGTTATCACGCCTGTATGTCTGACTTTTTTATCCTGGGTGTCTTGCCACCTTAAATTCCTCCACCACGGACGACAGAGGAAGTTGGAGCTGTCCTGATCTTATGTAGAAGCCTACTGAAGTGAAGCTTGGAGGGATTCCTAACCACCTTCGGAGGTACTTGTTGATCTTTCTCTCCACTCCTTCCAAACTGGTCATAGGAAGCTCCTACACTGTCAGAAGCAACATGAGTCTTGGCAGAAGTCTGTGCTGTTAGAGCCATGCTTTGAATTTCCCTGGGTGTCCTGATTTGTCCATCCCACTTAGCCATTCATCTGTCTTATTGTGATTGTATTCTACTCTATAGATGGAATAGCCTCTCCCTGGACTTGAAACCTAATCCTGTTTGTCACTTTGCCTTTCCTGATCAACATGCTCCTTATTTCTTTGGCTTGAACTTGATCCTAGCCAACGTTGCAATGTGGTCAAGCACCAACTTCGCCTCCACATAGGTTCTTGTTGTAACAGTGAGATCGTCCATGAAACCTCTTACTGGGGGTTGTTTGATGCCTAATTCCATTCTTGGTCCTCTGGCTTCTTTTCCAGCAGCTGTTGCAAGGATGTTCATACTACTACTGGTGTCCTTAAATAATCTTCCCCCATTCCCGGTGTCGGTGATCTAAGGCAACCTCGAAATAGAAACATAATTGGGAGGAAAAATGTAGAAAATAAAAAAAAAGGAAAATGAATTGAAACATACCCCAAAATATTCAGACTCCTTCAAATGTTACATTTAAGGGACAGTCATATGGGGCTGTTCTCCTCATATGGGCACCACTATTACATATACAAAAAAAAAAAATTGATCAATGACCTCACATTAAAAATAAATAAGCTTTTTTCAGCAGCAGGGATCATATGGCAAAAAAGAAGCATATAATGTACATTGACAAACACAAGATTTCTGCGACAGGCACTAGATGAGTCTGTGATTTCTATGATGTGCTTGACCATGCCACTTGCTGATTGAGATCACTGTGAGGTTAAGGAAGCAGCATGGGACCTGTGTAATCTTTGGTAGACACATGAGTGATGGCATTTTAGGTTATTATGGTTTAATCAGCTTGATTGAGCTTCAGTCTGGCAGCTTGAACTAGCTCCTTGATTGGAGAGTGAGGTTGTGGGGGGGTAGTTGGCTCCCTGCTAGGTGAGGAGGGAGTTATGGCCTGTATGTTGTCCATTGTTCTTATCCACACATTCTTACTGGGGTATAGCAACCTAAGGGCATGACATAGGTGGGCACTGAGTCATCTAGATGAATCAGGTATAAAACAATCTTAAGAGTTCCATGATATTGAGATTATCAATTATCTTCATTCCATGGGTGAGGCAAACCAATATCAGCCAAGGGGTGCTAAAAAAAAAGAAAGAGTTGAGTGCATGTTGTGATTGACAGTCGCTCAGTTTCTCGAGCGGCAGGGAAAGGTCTTTTTTCAGGACCTTAGAGACAGTTTTCCTGCGCAGAATGTCAAAAGACCCAGTGTGGATAGTAATCCTCATATTACTTGGATGTCTAGAGAGGATAACTGGCAACAGCTCTGTTAGCTCCGTGACTGGTCTGTAAGACACGGTTAAATTTGCAGTCTTTGCAATTCTTACATGCTTGGTTATAGAATCCACAAGCGGAGTAATGTCTGACTTATTGGCTGAGGACTGAGGAATGTTTCCACTGACTGTCGCTAAAGCAGCGGGATTGCTACATAGGTCAGACTTATTTATGCTGGTGTGATTGGCCTCCCTTGGCTCAATGTAGTTAGTGCTAATATACATCTTATTTCAAAGTCAATGGATCGAACATGTTTTGCAAAAATAGTTCTTGTAAAAATGTGGTCTTTAGAAAGTCAGAGAAGCTGTGCATGCTAGGTTATGCTAGTTTACACGAGTATTCAGTCTGTGAAAGTTCCATGTCCTTAAACTAAACCTCTGTTCTGCAATTCCAAACAGCTATTTTCCTGGCAGGATAAAAATTGTATAAAAGTACAATAAATATGAATTATAACACTTTAATTAAACTTTTCTAAAAAAACTATGGCATTTATTTTACAGTTTTTTCAACATTATTAGACATTAAAATATTTGGCACAATTTTATTTGAAGGACAACAGAATGTGTTGGTTGACTACACTTAATTTGAAACACTATAAATGATGAATAGATTTCAGAATGTAGGTGCAACATCTTTGACTTCATCTTCTGTAAGATTAGCAAGCAAAGTAATGTTAAATACTTAATTTGCGGTCCATTATAAAGAACTGCCTGTCCCTCTGGTGTACTCCTTGTGTCATCAGGAAACCCAGGGTTCTGGTTGAATGACAGAGACTCAGTACTATCTTCAACTACCAGACATGTACTGTGTTCCCTGGCTCTTTGTCAAATCCACACAGAGAGCGACTCGTTTCAAGTAATGAGAGTGGTGATTGAATATTTAAGCACCTAATTAAATTCTCTTTTCATATTGAAGGGGGGGGGGGTGCTACATAGCAACTTGGTGGCACTTGTGCTTGAGTAGTGCCAAGTATTTGAGTGCTTGTGGTTGGGAAAAGGGATGGTTCTGCTTTCCATAATGGACATGACTTTTGGGATTTTTATGACATGAAAGGAAATGGAATTTACAGTTATCTGAAGAAACAAAAAGATTTGATCATTAAAAGTGACAGCCTACATTCAGGTTGTATATCACCTATAGAGAAAGAGAGAGAACTAATACAATTATTGACATAAGTTCAGCAAAGACAACAGAAGCATTTTGTTAAATATGTATACATATGCATTTGTGTTTAAAAGTCACTCTAAAACATCTAAATCACTGATAGATGACATTGAATGTTTTAGAGATGTTATACTCTGCTCTATAGTCCAGGCACAGTAGCGTTTTACGACAGACTAATTGTAAAATAATTTTTTTCACCATAGATAATTTCTATGATGAATCCAGAACAACATACTAAAAGTCCTAAGAAATCCTAAATGAGGAAATATGTTTTATTCTCATCAATCCGACATTTTTTGCCAATAAGGCGATGCAACAATACATCCCAATGGGGCCATTTTTTTTCTTTACTCCTATCAAAATGAAACTTTACACAATGAAAGTACCCATGATAAGTAACATTTTTTGTATTACAAGTTTCATTGAAAATTAATTAGAATATGCAAATGAGCCATACACAAATCGAGTATGCCCAAAATACACTCAAATAGGCTTAATTTTTTCTTTTACTCCCACCACAATAAAACTTTACATGGTAAAAGTATAAATGAAAAGAAACTTTTTTTGTATTACAAGTTTCTTTTGAAATGAATTTGAATATGCTCATGAGCCACACACTTATTGAATATGTCCTAATTTGCATAGGCAGAAACACCATTCATACGTATGAGAAATAATCTTCATCCATCAATCATCCTACTGCCAATGGGTGATGTCAAAGTTGCTTTTAGACTGGCCTCTAACCTGAAAACTGCCTGGCTTGGTAGTACGTGCCAGGGGTATAACCCCCGCCGGTATAGTCTTCAGGGTCACGGAGGCACACAAGCCTCCCCACCACGAAAGGTTGATGAAAATCTAACATATTTCCTCAATGAGGATTTCCTAGGACTTTTAGTATGTTTTTCTGGACACCTCATAGAAATGATCTATGCTGAATCATTTTTTTTTTTACAATTAATCGGCTGTAAAACGCTACTTAGGAAGAAAAAGTAGCGTAAAAAAAATGTCCAGCATAGATAATTTCTATGAGGTGTCCAGAACCTTGTGGACATCTTATGACAGTGTGTGTGAAATGTATGTCCGATATGTCACACAGAAATATGGTACGGCTACTGTCATAGTCGTGACATCCCTACTCTGCTTTCTATACTGTAAGTGCATGAATAGAGAACACAGCTACGATTTCACTGTTTCATGTAAACCTTATAATTAATTCTCATTCAGTCAAAAGAGATCAATCTATTTTTATCAGAGAAAACACCACATATAGAGGCAATGAGAAAAAGGTATCCCGTGTGTTTTCCCAACCCAACACCCATGTGAATACAGCACGCGCCCGGAGCACTTCCAGTAAACAGACATGTCGATTGAAAGGTCAGAGTAGCTGGATACAATCGGAGGCACAAGGAGTTTGTTGATCATTAACACAGACTTAAAATGGCTTAAATTTGAGTGATCTCTCAGAGATGCCCCACTACGCTCCGGAGCCACCGAGCTGTCGGTTGATGTTTGCCCCTGGTGAGGTCATTCGATCGGATTTGTAGCAAGGTTCTTATAATTCGTCAATTTTGTATTCTTAAGGATTATTTCCATTCAATTTGGACTTTTTTATCAATTCTAATTATTGCAGTTTACAAAATTTATAATAATACAACTTGAGTTTGGATTTTATCGTTTGAAAATTATTCGTTTTTTTGGAATATGCGGTATTTGTCAGGTATTAAATTCAGAAATGTCAAAAAAAGATATTGTGTAATCAAAGATCAGCAACACATTGCTTTGTGCTGCTTGGCCTGGATTTAGCTTCACTGTCAGGGAGGGCAGCTGAAAGAGCTTTTCAAATGGACTTTCAGATTTGTGTGATGTGTCCTACATATAACATCATCTTCCACTACAAAGGACGAGCTCTTAAACTGTGACATGTTGTTATGGAAATCTGCAGACAGACTGACAACACGTCGTGGACTCTGAAGTGCTGCTGGGTTGTGCGGTGGCTTCAAAACCATGGAGGATGTTTAGATTACATAGTTTAAGGACAGTTTTTAAGGATATTTTGTTGAACACAATATGGTTTTACTTAGTTACTGTATTTTTTTTGTAAGGTCCCTTTATCAATTTATGTTTTTTTTCCCCGTTGCTTTTAAAGTTAAAGTTGAAAAACCTATAGATTATTTACATCCCTGCCTAAAGTCTGACACTAACCTTCATTTAAACCTCATGTAAACTTTCCTCTTTTTCCTCCTGGCTCACTAATATAGAGTGTTTCAGTAAGCACTCTCCTACTGGAAGTGCTCTTGGGATGGAGATTTCTGCTTATTAAGACTTGTCCAATAAAATACAGAGATAGGCAAATTCTACCCTTGACTTTAGGGGAATCCCACAAAATTTCAGGTATTACTGATATTTCCCAGTGCCCTGGGTGCTTTTCATCTGTAATATTTAACAATCCCTGCTGACTTACACTGTCAGACCAGGGAAGGAAAGCTGAACTGAATCTGAGAGGTCACTCCTCCGCATATGCACTGAGGGGGAATAGAATAAGCAGGGAAAATTTGCAACATTTTATACACATTTAAGCTGTTTTCAAACATGCACAATTCAATATACTGTTAGAAGACTTTACTCATTAGTCCACATTTAGCAATTTCCTCTCCTACATAATAATAGTGAGAGAAATTGATATGATGAATATTTCCACCAAACTACAAGAGGTTTTAAACTCCAAGGCTTAAGAACTATGTAAGAGCTTGATTAAAACAAGTTGCATTTGTTTCACTGTATGTTTTCCATCGAATAGGAACCGTATGAGAGGAGTGGTGTAACGCTCAAAGGCCTCCAAGCTAAATAAATCTGATACAGTTTGTAGTTGTTATATTTGATCCATGTGGACTAACTGAATAAGAATATAGGGTTTGTAAATGTATTTATGTGTATTTCAGTTATCTCACCATTATCTGTTGTTCACTGAATCTTCACAGGAATCTAGATATGCCTGCACAGCTGTTACTTTAACATGTATCCCATTATTTAATGTATTTGAATCCAGAGCTGTAATTTGAAATTTAAAATATACAACTACAGACAAATTTGATCGACTTTTTTTCAACTTTCCCAGAGACACATGCGGCTCCCTTTTAACTGTGCATAGCAGTTCATTCACATCGAATGATTATTCATCTGACATTTCCAACAGCATGTGCTCCAACCCTCCACAACAAGGCTAGAAGGTGTATTCCCCAAATGCTCGTCAGAGAAAATCAAACACAGTGTGACTTTCAATCCTTGAAGGCAGATTATAATGAGGGGAAACCTGAAAAAATAAGTCCTCGCCATTATTCTCTTAAGATCCCAGAAGGTTATCTCTCTTAGAAATAATACAAACACCGGCGTTTAACAGAGCAGTCACGTACAAGGCAAAAAGAGCAAGGACGCAACAGATGAAGTGTGTGAATATGGTGCTGAATGTTTCTTTTTATTTCAAACTTCAAATATGAAAACCTGCATGATAGAATTTTTTTAAAAGGACTGTAGACTATAAAATACATATTTGTGCCACTTTACATAAAGACATCGTTAAAAGAGAGACCACAGTCTCCTCAGCTTTGAATTGAATTAGTGTACTTTTCACTCAATCGCTTAAAATACTGCAACAAGAAATAGTTTATCCATCCAGAATTATTCAAATGTGATCCAAACTCATAATAACAGAGAAAACACCTTTCGGCCCAATCCCATTTCACCCCTTAGCCCAACCCATTTGTTTTGTGTGTTCACGTGTAGGAGTAATCTGTCCCAATACTGGTTTGGGCCGAGGGGTACGGCTCTGTACTCGTCCAAACAGAGATTTTTCAGACCCTCACTTCGAACGGAGTCTTACCCAGAATGACTTATTCAATATATTCTCCAATAAGGATTCTCCATTGAAAAGGATTTAAAAATTACAATAATGATTTTAATATAATTTCAATGAATTTTGATCACTTTTTTCACAACAACCTTTAAAAAAAAAAAGATTTTGTTAGTGTAAGCATACTAGCATTAGCATGCTAGCGATCTTTTTATGGATCATAATCCCCTATTTTCGCATTGACTACAGATGTCGAGTCCGGTTTAATGCGATGACTACTGCTAAACGACTTCCTGAAGGGCTGTCCCAATTCGTAGGGGAAGATTTCAACAACTGCCCCTTTTGACTCCGTCTCAAGGGGCAAAATAACCCTTAAAATAAGGAGTAGGGGCAGGGGTGGGGCCAAGGGGTGAAATGGGATTGGGCCGGAGAACGTGTGAATAATCAATTACATTACATAAAGTTTATGTCTTCAAGAGGTGATCGTTTTAGAAGTGTATAGAAATATGCAAGTTGCACATGCCATTTTGACCATCAACTTCATTTAATGTCGTAAAAATACAACTAGAACTAAATTTAATATGCATTTATTCCACAATAAGTATCTAAATGCTTTAGACATTTTAATAATATCTAAAATAATATATCAGGCTTTTTACTTAATTGAAGGTTGATGTATCAAGTCAAATAAAACAAGGTGATATACTTCGAGGACAGTTTGCAGGTTAAAAAATGTTGGCCTCATAGCCAGACCTATGCACACCTACTGTCAAATAGCATTGCGTGGCTAAAGAATGTAAACCACTGACTAGGTAAATGTGATCATCTTCAAAAAAAGAAAAACATTCTTAGATTTCCTTTTTTTGATCAGTTGGATCGTGTATCATGGTAGTATAAAAAAAAAATTCTTCATTGTATTTGCAAGCGAAAAATGATTTATTAGCGGTTGGAAAACCATACTTATCTCCGCAAATGAAAAGGCAAAATACTTGCTTAACATTTCAAAGTGGATGCAGAGTTTCTTTGGAATGAAAAGTGAATAGTAAAATGAGGCAGTGACCTTTCTTCCTGGCTTAAAAGAATAACACCAATTTGGAAAACGTCTCTTCACCAATGTCTTCTGGTTGAATGTTTCAATTCCGTTTGACTTCTGACTACACACAGGGGCACTGTTAGGTGCTGTTGCATCTATAAACGTGTGTTCGCACTAAAAAGCAAATCCATATCGAGTCAATAGACAAGTGGGTTGAAATGGAAGTGAACCATTGTTCAAAAATTCACACACATCCCAAGGCTTCATGACGACAGGACACACAAGGGAGATAAAGGATATACCTGGAGGAGCAAACTGTGGATCCTGGTGACTTTTTAGATCAGCCTAACACAGACACACATACACACACGTCTCTCTATAGATGTGACGTAGCTCGATGACATAATGCTTTTACCAGCTCCTTACCAAAACCTTAACCATCACAACTAAATACCTCACCCTAACCTTAACCCTAACCAGGTCAAAGTCACCTAAGTGCACTTTATATGTACAGGAAATGTGTTAGGGAGGACAGACAAATCTGCGCTTCTTACCCACATGTGTTATAACCTGTGCATATCCAAACTGTCAGAAGCCTTAAATAATAAGGGTAAAGGAATGGATCTCCGTATGTATTTGTTTATTGATTGTATTATTGTGTATATATTTGTTTCTTCACATTCCAATTTCTTGTAAAGTATAATTCGTTTATTGTAAGATGGTCAGGCGGCGCACCCGTACACAGCGTGACAGATCCATCCGTGCTCTTTTAAAATAGTGTTTAATTTTCCCCTTACATCCTAAGCAAGGTGAATTGTTACAACCTAAGCCTAATTCTAACTCTTACCTTAACCCTTGTGTGGTGTTTTGGTCACCCAGCCAATGTTCGTGGGTCTGGTGGACCCACCGCATTATTCGGCTTTCAATCAATACAGCTACAACATGTAGCTGTATTGATCTGTAAAAATACTTAACAGATGTTAACCTTATCCCAATAACAAGCAATATAAACAGCATATATGGTTAATATTTGTCATTTACCCGTTAAATCACATTCATGAAAAAAGTGCTTTTTGTTTTTTGTGATAAAATGCAATTAAACAAAGAAACATCAATTACAATCAAGATATGATTGGAAAAAACAAATATGAAACAAGGTTTTTCATCAGTATTGACGTTTATTTATTGAACTTAATTAGAAATTGAACACACTCATGTCAGTCTACACATGAGCCCCAATGAACAGATACAGTATCTAGAAATGATTTTGGAAGACAATGAAGGGGAAGAGTTTAGAGAATATGAAGATCATGTTTCTGTCAATTCAGAGTCTGACAGTGAGTTTTGGTTAGAAGAGGATGAGATTGACCATCAGCCAGCTATGTACACAGTTAATCTGAAGCCAGTCCCAAATCCAGGCCAGGCCATCAGCAACCAACATATGGATGACAAAAAATGATGAACATTTTAAACTTTAGCCACCCCGCATGGCTACCAAATGTAATAATGTGCAATCAGGATAGCAGTGACTCATGTGCAGGACATCAAGCCGTGGATTGCACTAATTTGGAGGGACAGCATGTTTTCGTAGAACGCTAGAATTAGATGTACCAAACCCATTTATTTGCATGCTTTGTGGTTATTATCCGTGCTGGAGTTTTCAAATCCAAAGGCATCAAGCTGATCGCCCCAGCTGGCACCCGCGGGAAAGGTTTTTCCCTGGGTGTCTTCCGCACGATCCTGTGTACTGGGGACGGTTCCCCCAATCCCAGGATCCACCTCTGACAGACTAGCTTGGCGCGCTAGCCTGTGTCGGCATGTTTTCATGGAAAGGCATGCACAGTGCTCACAGGTGTACAGGGATGTTAGTGATTCCCCAGGGTGTTCCAGCTCGAGGCACACCGAACATACAGAGTGGGTATCTGCCCCCGCTATTTTGTTTCCACATGTGCACAACCTCGGTGGAGGCTTCTTGCTCTTGCCCATGGTGAGGACATGAGCCGGGTCCATGGTTGCCATCTCTTCCAATAAATTGGAAGCAGCGAGCCGTCAACCGAGTGGTTAGCTCGCCCTGTGAACAATTTAGTTAGCCTTTTAGCTACACCGTCTGAGATAATGCTTCTAGGAATGAGAAGAGGTTTTAGACTGAAGGCGATGACACTAAGCAGAGTATTATTATGAGTTAACCAACACACAGTTGGTTAACTCTGTGTGTGCATAGTTAACCAACTGGGCGCACACAAGTTTAAAGAGTATATATTTTTGGTGAATTAAATATTAAATATTAAAGATTGCATTAGTATAACTTACTTCAACTCAGCTTGTAACTTCAGTGTCACCTGCACATTTTAGTCATGTGTGTCCAACTCTCAGACTTTTATAAGCTCAAACGTATTCATTACCATCCAATACCATTATCAGACGCCATACTAGTTGGGGTAATAAAGGTTTATCTATAATACTTTAGCTATCAAGTCTACAACCTATAATTTTAAGATATTGTAGTTTCCTATAGAACCTAAAAGCCACACACCTGTAACACAACTGATCACACATCATCCCACATCTTTGATATGCAATTATTTTTTTATTCCGCCTTAGAAACATTTTAGCAAAAGTGAATAATTGACATCTGTGCTCATTCAATCATGATCTATTGTATTCTCCTTTGAAGGAGGACATTTTAAAGATAGGGAGAAAAACTGCTCAATTATCAATAATTAAAGACTGCAACACAAAACATTAGCAGCAGTGACATCTTACTCTCTGCTTCAGCCGATAAAGCTTTCAAAAGCCTTTATCTCCTGGTATTTTTATGGCTAACGCAGTACAAGTAAATTATAACTCTCCTCATAATGTCAGTATGACCTTCGGTGGCTTCAAGCTATATGTCCCTTATATTTATTGCACTGCGTTTGTTTCCAGAATATCGACATCACTCATGGATCACTTCAGTTGCGACGAAGCCCCTGTTCATTTACTGTCTGATTTAACATTTTATGTTTCAAGATGGCAGCGTTTGTGCTTCATGATGTGAGACGGAGCCACAAGGTTCCAAGTTCCAGCTGCTTCGTGGCCCCTCGACAGGCTTAGAATCAATCAAGCAGAATTTAAATCAAGCAGCCTTTTAAAAAATGCCGTTGAAATAATGAAGTACTGATTTGTTTGGTTATCATTATTGGTTTGAAGGGGATATGGGGAAGTTACTCACACTAGAGATTCAGGTGTCAAGAATCAATGAGTAGTTGATAATAGCATTATGTGTTATATATTTTAGTGGAAAACTGAAAGGTGAGTTTTGAAACAAAGGTTGAATCCCAAGGTGAAACACATCCACACTTTACTCAAGTTATTTTGATGCTTGGCTCCAAGTTGCAAGTAAATTTATAATGTTTTATAACCCAATGTAATGTGTTTAAAAAAATTAAATAATAAACAATACAAATTTCCCTAACCTGCAACTGCCTCTGACAAACCTTTTCTGAACATAGAATTTCACTCGGTAGAACACATACCTCCACCGAGACCTATCTGTCCACTTTAATTCAATCAAGCTGCACCAAAATTCACACACTCGTAGATATTAGTTCCCTGAATGATATTGATTTTTTTTTTCATCAAGAAAATGTCGAAAAAATTCCCAATCTTGCAATGTTAAAGAAACTGGATTTAAAAAAAAAAAAAACTTGTTCCATACCCTGTTCTAATTCAGCACCATTGGATTTTTCCCTGAATCGATATTCTAATCTGTTCCTTTTTTTTGTGTGTGTGTAATCTTGCCTATAAATAAACACACAAATCAAACAACAAACTAACGGACAGAGTACAAGACATACTACACCCAATTGACAAATATCACTGTGATCCAGCTTGGTGATGGATTAAATGCTTCCTCAAACATAAGAATTATTCTGATAATGATTTAATCATATGCTGTGGGTTTATGTCATTCAATGTTGTCTCTTGAAATCAAGTGTATTAACAACCACTTCAGAATAACACTCCGTAGAGCAGTTACAGCCACAAAGTTTCAACAGTCCCCTTATGAAACTACATTTAAATTATTTCATGAGGCTAGTGGAAATATCAGTCCCCTAAACACATCTGTCTTTCTTTTTTAAATCAAAATCCACGAATTATCTGAGAAAGAGGGGAATGTTAACACCATCATATCCTGCAAGGTTGCAAAGAAAGCAAATAACTTCCTGGAGCTGACCCCTGATTTGAATCTTCATCAACATGTTATTGGTTCTTTCATGACCCGAACCATCATACCATTTTGGTGCTTACTAACAAACTAACTAATGCAGATAAAAACAAACCCTTCGGCGGTAGGTAACTCATTTGTGATAAAGAATGATTTTTTTCGGTCAAATTCCTTATTCTGTGTTTGATAACAGTCAAACAAATCCCTAGTCTTTACTCAACCTTACCTAAAATTGTCCATCACTCAAATCAACTTTATTAAGATAAACGTTTCAAGCTCCAGGGACAGTTTCATTTGCTGTGTCGGTTTTATCATCCATCTGTATTTGCCATGCATTATCCATATATCTGTCCCCAGGACATACATACATACTGTTGAGTGCTAGATACAAGGCTGAAGTGTTAAATCCAAGCCAGATGCTCGAAAGCCTCTCACTTGAGATTTACATTACATTACAGTATTATTCTTTCTGACAGGGAGTAGCATGGATTACATCCAATAAAGCCTGAAGCACCTTCAACAGATGAGAGGAAAGATAACATCTCAGCTCTACTTTGTATATGTGGTAATATCTGTAACTGGGAAGCCCTGTATCACCTGACAGGCTGGGATTTTATTCCCTAATCACACGCTCATGGTCTATCTCCGGGGTAACATCATGGTGGTCAGGACAGTGGTGGTGGTGATGGTGGGGAAAGTAGCGGGATCCATGACGGCCTGAGCAAATTAATTAATTATTATCCCCAACTGCTCGGAGCAGCGAGTTATTACTCAGTTCCACATGCACCACTTGTTCATCAGATAAGCATGAGGCTGGAGTACGCTTCATGTAATGCACTCACAGCGTTAGCATGATTGTTCGCTGCTGATCGTGCTGACAGGAATCTGCTGCCATGTTAAGTATCAGATGGGACATCTGAACGCAATTGGATGCCACACTGCAGAACGTCTGCTCAGCTTATATATGAACGTTGTAACTGTTTAACTGTAACGCATAGTGTTCCTGTTGGGATTTCACATGTTGGATTTTGAATTAGTTGTGGACAGGGGGTGTCGTGACATTTTAACACAATCTTAATTCACACCATGATGCGCTGCCAGCATCCTAACAACAAAGTTTGCAAAAATCCCTCTCCTGTTCCGACATGTCAGAGCGCAAGGGAATTGGTTCCTGGGATTGTTGTGAGTGAACTTGACCAGCCAGCACAGAGCCCTCGACCACACCTCTGAGATGAATTGGAATGCCAACTGTGAGTCGGGCCTCATCACCCAACTTCCCAACCCTTACTAATGCTCTTGTAGTCACAAGTCACACGAATGGGAAGAAAAAAAGCCTGCAGCGTTAGGAAAGTGTTATAAAATGGCTCTTTGGTATCGAGGTGCTCAGTGTATATTAGAACATGTGTAGAGAAAAGGTCATATTGTCTCTCGCCTGATATGATAATGTTTGAAACCGGACACACCTGTTGTTGTGTATGAAAATTAACACAAATGTTTCAGTTTATTTCAAGAAGAATGTATCAAAAGGTGAGGGATGGTTTCTGACTTTTCTAATTCTTGGAAGCTAAAACATTGAAGGTATGTTTGATTTTGAGATATTACTGTTTGAAGCCAGCTCTAATTCTGTACAGATACTGTTTTGTAACTCTTTTAATAATTGTTATGTTCATTGAAGAGGTGAATATGTCCCATTTTCAAAGGGAGCTCTATTGCAAACGTATTAAAGGAAACCAACATAATGATAATAAATATTCTCTCAAATCTTTTTATTGCTTTTCTTATGTGTGTTGTATTTATTGTGTTTTTATGTTCATTGTATGCACCAATAACCAGAGCAAATTCCTTGTAGGTGTTAACCTACTTGGCAATAAATACGCTCTGATTCTGATTCTGATACCATAATGTATAACTGTGTTGTATATCTTCATCAACAAGTACAATTTCAGTTTAAATACATCGTTTTTTTCTGAGCCATATAAGGTCACCCTGAGCTTTAGCCACCTAAAACTAAATCTGTTAATCTGAGAACATTTGTAAGGAATTAAAGACATTTCTCATGGTGCTTTTAAGATCGTGTGTTCACAAAGCAATCAAATATCTTCACAACTACCTTGACCTTTGATCAACTAAATCTGTTCATTCAGATGTGAGTCCAACTGAATTTTAGTACCAAATATGTAAATATTCTCCAGGGATGCCCCTCAATTTATATCTATCATTCTTCTGTAAATTGTCCTTTTAAGAATGGGACGATGGCAATTGTTCCATAGCATGTCGTATGGAACAATTTATGATCAGATTAGATTGGGAAACCACAGCAGCAACATAAGGTGCAATAGCAACAAAAACATAAAAACTATTTCAAAGTGAATAATGCATGCCTTCACACATCAGTTACCTTCAATGGGAGAAAAACATTAATAAATTACCACAGTACTTTATAATTCCATTAAGTATTTGTCTGACAATCCGTATCTCATAGCTGCACTCAAGGAAGCTGGAGAGATTTCTTGGACATCCCAAGAGTGGAAGTTACTTAAATGACAAATATCTGTCTGTGTCTTCTGTCATGTGAAAAGTACGGGTTTGCCCCGGAGCGCACAGGAAGCAGTGAGTGGGAAGCTGCTCTCACGACGGGACTGATTCCCCGTAGGACTTGACTTCTGAAGAACAGGATTAAGTAGTTTGAGCTACTTTCAATCCGAAACAAATAAAACGGTCCACTTAAGCAGCGTGTGATACACACCAAACTCGTGTGATGTCCTTTGTGGTACAGCGGAAACAAAGCATGTTGATCAATTCACAGGACCAGTGTGCCTACCAGATCTGATGAATCTCTATCCTCAAGCTGTCAAAAACGTAATGAAGCGATTGCATCCAGTGATTCAGCTGCTCCAGGGGTCAGCCTGATCTGCCCCCACGCTGCACGTATGAAAAGATGGAAGATATAACAAAGCAAACACAGCATGGCTGAGCTGGGACGGAGCAGTGTTCTGTAAGGAAAAGGGCAACAAGGCGTTTATTTGATGTGTGCCCTCTAGGTCATCCACACAAATAAGATTTTCCGTAGCATTTAGCAAGTGATTGATTGATATTGCATCGTCCTCGCTATTATCACAGTCTGTCAATCACATCAAATCTAGTTCACTCTCTGGAAAAAGGGTTAAAAACCTCTGGGTGAATTTGGTGCATGAGTGAGCTATGGCCAGATTCCATAAATCCATAATCCAAATCCAAAATCCAAATATTCTTAATTATAATAAACACACTAAATGATTATTCTGAAATTTGTGATATTGCCTTTTGTGTAATCCAGTTTACTTCACAGCCTACAGTACATATGTTCCTATATCCTCAGTGTGTGTTGCCATTCATGACATATCACACATTCTCATACAGTACGTGAAGAGCCTGGAAGTGAGACAACAAACTGTATTGGACCCAAGTCCCAGATATCCATCCTGATGTTGAGTGAGGCATCTGCAGGCGAGGAGATAAAGGAGAGAACTGGGTGTAGATCCAAAATTCTCCACAGAAGGATGAGCCCCGGCGCCGGCTCTCGACAGCGGATAGCACGACACCGATGAGCCTGTCTTCCGTTAGAGTTTTGAGCCCTACCCTATAATCCCCTCCATCCGAAAAGTTCAAGCCTTCGTCAGTCTGTAAAATACTTCAGAGTTTGAATGTGTTGTGCCGGCGCTGCTGTATGCTGATGCCTTTCTGATAATCCACAGAAAGCAGAAAACAGACCCATAGCACAAAATTATAAGAAGTATCATCTTATTTTCTTTACCCTGCTCTTTGTCCACAATATAAACTTTAACAGCTCATAAAATACACATGATATATTTACAGTTGTAAATATATTACCAGTTCAGACTTTGTGATTGGATGTAGTTTCCCTCCTTTGGGTTAACAAAATGTAAGTGCCGTCTTCATTGGGGAAACTGCAAAATATGCAAAACACTTTTCATATTTCCTTTTCTTTATCTTTGCTGTTTGTCCTCCAACACAGTTAACTGCAGATGTTTGAAAACTTTTCTATGACCTTTTCTTTATTTGATTCTAGCATCAAATCAACAATGTTAAGCCAATTTTGTGGTTGCACATTTTAAAAACTGCTCCTCTGCACATCCTGGGGTCCAGTCCCACAAGCACCTCATGAACTTCACTTCTTTAACAAGTGTCACTCAGGGAAAATCGTTGTGATTTTTCCACAAGGTCCCGACCCAATGAAAATAAACAACATGGTTACCCTTCGCAAACAAGGAATACTCATATTTCCACTTGTAGGAAAAGGACGTTTGTACAGCCTGAAGGATGCTCCAACTCTAGTGCAGACTACATTTTTCAAGGCCAGGTCAGAGCTAGCTTAACATTACAACATCCTAGTCTTCCCCATCTGTATGCCAAAGTGTCCGTAGGCAAAATGCTGAACCCAGAATTGCCCCTCATAGGAAAAGCTGCTAATAGATGCACTGTGTGAATGTATGTGTGAATGGGTGAGTGGAAAACTTTACTGAAAAGCTTTTTTAGTGGTCATCAGGTCTAGAAAAGTATAAATACAGACCATTTACCATTTAGTTGCAAGGTAACACTCTGTAACATTGAAACATCAATATGTGTAATATGAGCCGCTGTCAGACATGAACTCCAGAGAATGTCCTGACAATGGAGTCCAGATATTATCCGGAGTTTGATTTTCTCTGGTGGGTCACACAGCACACATAGGCAGGACGTATTATAATAATTCAGCTGCCGTGATCACATGTTTTTGTTTGCAGCACATCAACGCCTGCATCATACCCTTATAACCAAAAGCTCTCTTGACATCGTTGGTGTCTAAGTGATGTTTGGGATGTTTGTATTAATTTTGCTTTAATCACTTAAAATTCTATTGCCTGTTTAAAACATCAACAACACGTCCACTCACTCACTGACGCTAAATTTTCCAGAGGATCTGCTTCTGGAGTCTCATTATACAGAGTTTTTCCCAGGGTGCTGGTCAGAGAAACCACACAGAATGTCTTGAGGTTCTCACTTGGACATTTCTGTTCTGAAATACAGCGCCCTCTGAGGATTTGTCAGGAGTTTATCCAGAGTTCAGTGCATGTCTGAAAGCAGCTTTATAATACAAAATACCACAGGGTACATGGAGATATAAGTGCAATTATTACAATATATAGTAAATTTAATTTTCTATCTCTGTTACTTACCACTTAATGACAAATGGGTTTCATTACGGAATTACATTAGTTAATTAGTAATTGAGTTTTCACAGGACTTGCATATTAATCGATTACTATTGCCAATCAACTCATTGATTAAACAGCGAATCCGTTCAGATGTTATCTAATTGAATCAAGTCAATAACTGGACCTGATTAGTAGGAGTGTTAAAGGTTTGGTTAGGAAGGAGCTGATAGATATAAATTAATTTTCTGCTTATCTAAGCTCCTCTGAAAAAGATGTCCTCAATTACTTGTAAACATGAAGGAGACCTGATCTCACCACAGCCAGCCGCCCAGCTCTTTCATCCCTCACTGACTAAATCTTTTAAATCCACTTCACTGAAGGTGGGATGCAGATAAAGACAAGAACCAGATAGATTTTTCAAACCAGGAAATAATTGAGACACCACTTACATTAGAACCATTGATCCTCATTATTCAAGGGAGCAGTGACGAGGATGCCTTTACCAGCTTTAGAGCAGATGCTGTTCATTTTCTCTATTCTTGATGGAATGTGAGTGGCTTCCATAAGAGATCAAACCGTTGACACTGCCTCCCACAAAGTCTCTAAAAAATAAAAAAAATTGAATTATTCTCAGATATTTGGAAAGGATGTTAGTTAAATTCATCAGCCATCAAATTGCAGGTAATGATTTATTTCCCCTGAAATGGATATGTCGCACTTTGGAAACTAACTCTATAATTACAGACTAGCAGCCAGTAAGTGCATTTCTGAGGATATAATTCAGAATGAGGGAGAGATATGTGAAATTCTATTAGGAGCCTTACTACCATCTGCACAGCCATTCACTTTTCGCCAGACCTGGGTGACAGCCATTATAGATGGGGGAACCAATTACTTCTTCCACACCATGCAATATTTATGAAACACTTAGCCGACGGTCTGGAGGTTAATATTTCATTCGCAGATAAGATAGAAACTTACATCCAGAATAGAACTTCAAAGAGAATTGCTCTAAGTACCTCATACTGCAGACGGCATATCCTGGGATGTTTCAATGTCACTAAAAAAAAAACCCCACATGCTAATGTGTTTGATTAATGAAGCCCCTGTTCAGCACATGTTCAACGTGCTGGGTGGAGTCTATTGCATACTGTATGTGTGGTTAAAAGACCCAGCCCATGGATGAGACATTGATCAAGTCCTTCCTCCTCTGGCCTAAGGCAAGAAGGAGTGGTACAGATTAGTCGCTCAATAAACAATCTGCCAAAGCCAGGGTCATTTTCAACGGCAATTAGGCTTTGTTAGTGTTGGATTGACAGATATTGATAAATTGTTATTGTACAGCGCACGTCAAGCTCCTCCACTGTACACTAATTATAATTCTTATCGTTCACTTTCACTTGGTGTGTCTCACAATGGTCCTGCTCAGCAATTGAGAGCTATTAAAATACTTGTGATCCTTTGTGAAGGTTTGATGACCTCCATCCTGAGGTCCTGAAAACTAATTCCATTTTAGTCTAGTTTTAGTCACATTTAATAGCCACATTAAACTCCTTTTCTATAAAAACATATAGCTGCAGCCTAATAGCTCAAAAATATATATTTCATTTTAAATGTGAAAACAAAAAGGGAGAGCAGGTCAGACTGCAGGTGAACACAGAAACTGAAGCTCGGTAGAAACCACCTGCAGCTTCTGCTCTAATCAAGAAGCTGAGGCGCTGATCTCTGAGCAGCTGGGACCAGAGAAACTCTGTGTTTTCACTGTTTCCATAGTAAAGAAGCAGTGAGTCACTGAGAGGCTGCTCCACGTGAACGAGCTCTGATCTCACTGTGTCTCTCTGAGCGAGGGCGCGAGGCGGGGGGCGGAGCTACGGACCGGTGCGCTATCTGGGGCACACACATACACACACAGACACACTCACTCGCCCGCTCCTGATACTTCAAGATGGCCTGATACGATGATGTTCTAAAAATTATTGTGACTTAGTCCACCACCAACATTTTCGTCTCGTCTCGTCAACGAAAGTTAAAAATAGATTTAGTCATAGTTTTCATTTTCAAAGATTTGTTTTCGTTACGTCTTCGCCTCCTCTTAGTCATGGAAAAAGGGTCGTTAACGAATATTTTTCTTCATAGTTTTCGTCAACGAAATAAACACTGCTCTACTGTGTGTTCTCCACAAGAGCTATTAAGTGTCGATAAGAAATTCTATATTCCACAATTTCACACCACATTCTCAAACCTATTCAAAGAGAGAAAAGTTAATATTTCTCCATGAGCCCTACATGACCCTCTGCTTTCGTTTTCTGCCTATAGAGCGATACTTGGCATTAGGGATGGTAATGCTGGTTAGTCTGTTGGTCCCTTTGCAATGGACTGAAATATTTCAACAACTATTGAATGGACTGCAACAGACCCAGTACAGACTTACATGGCCCCCACATTCTGAATCTTAAAGACCTTGGCGATTCCCTGATGATTCCTCGAGCACTGACATGAGGTTGACATTTTTATTCCACTGCACCGGCATAGCTGCACAAGCAGGGTACACCTCTGGCTGTGTGTGCATGGACAAATTAACATAAACAGATTTCCATTCAACTGGGTGGGATATCTCCCGATGATTATCTTAATTGTTTATCATCTACAAAAGTTATAGAGAACCAAGGTCCAAAAAAATGCACTCTCTAAGATATCTCTCGTTAGAGGGACAATCTAAATCTTATATCATGAAGAAGACAGATTGACATTGACAAAGAAGAGTTTCTGTGGTATGTCTGCATCCTATAGGAAAGAACCCTAAAGCTTAATTCTATTTTTTAATCACATGGAAGGAACAGTTTGTCCTAATGTAATTTCATTAAGATGTAACAGTGAAATTACATTAGTACAATTTTGCATTGCCGGATTGGGCTATACAAAGAGTGTACACAGGGTAAACATCGCCCCTCCGATGCTTTTGAATTGTAATAAACCAACCTGAGCTTTTTCTTTGGTGGCTAAAGAAAGAAATGTAAAAATACAGTGGGTATTACTTTCTTTGAATTTTAATTTTACAGCTGGCCCATGTGTAAACATACAGCCCTGATTGAAAACATCTGCAATTAATCAGACAACCAATCACTTATCATACCCACACCTCAATATTTAGCAGCAGCTGATGTGGTTTTTATCTCTTGATGTTCACTCTAGGCTATCATCTGTGGTTGTTGTACAGCCAACGTGAAGTAACCTGTTAATTATGATGCTCCACTGTGCTCATCATCATCGGATGTCATCATGATTCCAATTTGAAGAGATCAGCTGACAATAATAAGTTCAGTGGAAACAAACACAGGGAGGCAAAAACCACTGTGATGGTTTACAACTATCACTGCTGAGGGGGCTGCCAACGCTGTCGATTCACAGAGCGCTGAATTTGAATGTATGAATATTTCCTATAATTAACTCAATTTTGATCTGCCTTTTTTATGCGAGCGGGAATTAAACGGTAATGCGGCTCTGTAATTTGGGAGGAGAGAGGGTCTCAGTCAAACGGGATGAGTCACAACAGGATGGGGGGGCAGGAGATTACAGTGATTAAACTGCACTCAGACGCAAAGTCAAGTCAGGAGCATCGATGGGTGTGACAGATGTTTCGTTTGATCAAGTCACACACACCAGCACCGTTCGACAAAAAAACGGGAAATGCTCGCGGCAAATAACATTCATAGGAACTCTACCAGACAGCGGTGACATTCAGGTTATTCATGGTCTTAAAATCACTTGGACATAATTATTAAAACACTTGTAAATTGTCATGACCGTTGGCTCAAACAACGTTTACCTCCTGGAATGGTTTATCTGTATGAATACATTTGAGATATGAAAAAAATGAGGAGGGCTCTCTCCAAGCTACAAAAATACTGAAAGAATATTCCCACGCTGCCCCTGCTTTGCTGACACTGCAAAGCTTCTCACATCAAAGAAGATGTGACCCCATATCTCATTCTGGCCAAACACTTCTCTCTTCTTTAAATCCCAGAGACAAAGAGTAAATAAATACATCAAGAGTTACGTCCTGGTGTTTCCCATCCTTCCTTGCATGGCAGTGCCATTGTTTACTCTGCCTTCTGTCATCTCCATCTGTGCACAATGAACAATTAACAGTCTGTCTTTTAATTCGCAGCAAGCAAGTTTATGGTATTCTTTACTTTGCCGTGGCTAACAGTGCAGATTAAAAGGAACAGTAAGCTAAAGAGCTGTAACAGCTCTATATTTTTGTATGTTTTCTATTATATAACATTTCCTCATGTACCCTCTCCTCTGTCTCCTCACACAGTAGTTGTTTTTTTCCCATTATTTATGAATGGTTTCATATGGGAACAAATACAGACAATCAGTCTTTCTTGGGGATATTAACAGTCATTACCCCCTTTATGTAAACCACAATGCTAAGTGGCATCCCAGTTAGCAGATACCACGGTAATGTAACTGTGAGAAAACAAACTGCCCAGTGGTTTTAGAAGCACATTAAAATGTGAAATCCATTTTGACCCCCGAACCTACTTCAGCCTACAAGGACGAGCATAATACAGCTTGTAAATACAGTTAAAAAGATTAACTGGATACTCTCCATCATCCTATTTTTTTCAACAACGTCCTTCAGCGATACTAGCTTGTACAGGCACTGTGCAATTTGAGAAACTGATGTCCTGAAAGCAATTTATTTGATACAACTGGGCATAAATATAATTTTTTAGCCATATAAACAAGTGATAGCAGCACATATCTCAAGTAATAGACTTTGCCTGTGAAAAAGCATAATTTGTTTTAAAGGGACAAGATCTGGTCTAGTTTGACCAATCACAAGTTTGAACAGGTTCTGGTCGCCCGCATGTAAAGAATCTGTGTGGAGATCAAAAAAGGTGGAACACATTGACCGGAATGCAATCAAATTTATCAAAATATCTAACACTTAATATTTTTGACAGTTTGTAGTTCCTAACTAAGACTTCACGGTCGTAAAGTAACCCCCCCCCCCCCCCCCCCCCTTAAGAAATGAATGTGTCCTATCCATCACCAAAGATGAGGAACTTTTCTGCCAATTTATTATTCATTGCATCTTAGGCCAATGGAAAATTAATTCCTAACATGAAGATATTTGCAAAGGCATGAAAGCACTCATTTTCCTTAATCTCAATAGCAGGCAGGCAAGACAGAAAGCCAGCATACATCAAAGGGCTGCGTTTGTTTGTTGGCCATTTGCAGTCACTTTGAATGGGTCCACATCAAGCCCTGGTGCAAACTGTGATCATAATTTGTGAGATCCTGACATTTCTTTGCTTCACTCAAAGAGTCTGTTTCCAGAGCTGTGGGCACAATTCTATTTAATACTGATCTATTTTGCCTGCAACAAAAATATGATTCATTTTTTGACGTAAAAATTTGACGTAATAATTGTAAAAAAGTCATAATTGTCAATTTTATTATTAGAATTTAAAATATAATGTTTGTATGTCTGTATTTTACTGTTCGTTGAGATTAAAATGTTTTTTTCTTATGAAATAACTTCAAATTATAGCCAACGCTAAAGTGGCCACTTGAAAAAAATCTAGAAGGCTAGACAATCAGGTTGCATGGAAGCACTTGGAAACAACACAAAGAAAAGTAATTCTATGCTTCACTAATGATCTCTAATGCGTATTACCAGAAAACCAAATTGCCCCGAGGCAAGCAACAGACGAAAGGCCACGTTCTTACCCAAACAAAGGAAGTCGATTTTCTGCACAGTGGCAATTTGCCGACATCTTACTCAATTTATCAGACTCAGATCTTCATCGAGATGGAGGGTGGTATTGAACAAGTGGAACTTTGACCTGCTAATATGATATGGCTCAAAGTGCAGATCATAGATCGCAGATAGATAAAAACCCAGTTCCATGGCAAATTCATCCAACAGCTGTCGACATATTCCATCAGCATTAGAGTAAATAAAAAAAAATTACACTTATTATAATATCTCTTAACTTTATTTGTATTGCACTTAATCTTAACAAGGTTACAAAGTGCTTCACACCAAGTTCCAGGGCAAAAATGATTGTGATAAAAGATATTTGATTTACTGTTAATTGTGTCAAAAATTCCCATGAATGGCCAAACTATACTCAATACATTATAAATATTCACAACATTTCTGTTGAAGGCATCTCACAGCAACAAAGAAATTGAGGAAGAAAAACTATTAGTAGTGAAAACACTTTTGATTCTGATCATTAAAAGATGAATGTTAATTGCTGGCTTGTGTTGAACCAAATGTAGCTCTCATCTATTTACTAATCTACTCTTTCAAGAAATCTCTGTTTGTGGAGGCATCATGTCACCTCATACACATTGAAACCGGAAACTATATTAGGTCTACACAACCCGATGAACTCCTGCAGGACTTGTATATATATAATATCATAAACCATGAATTGAAGTGAGCTCAACGCACTAGATGGTGACTAAATATTCAAATTCACAAAATGAAAGTAACAGCACGGTTGGATTAACCATTTCCAAAGTCATAAATCCTGTTAAAAACGCATTCTTAATCTAACTATTGATTTACGATGATGATACACTGTGCATTAAATTCTTGACAAAATAGCTTTTGAATTGCATTTTGCAATTTAACATGAATTTCAATCATCGCTTTCCCATCGAGTCACCAAAGGGTATTCATCACCTAATAGCGTAATAATGTTCCATCCACAATTTAAATAGTGACAGAATAACTCCCCTCAAATATTTATTATGCTGCATTATTAAATTATGCAGAGCAGTTATGGCTTTGTTGTCTTTCCCTTTTTTTCCATTCTCATTGCGGTCTGTGATACATTTTAGCATAAAATACCATTAACGTTGGTCCCTTGATGGCAGCTGTCTGTCTTCCTGTCTAATAGCATATATCTAACTGCTGTGTTTAAGCCAAATCACCCATCTCTCTCTATCTCTCTCAGTCACAGAGAGAGAGAGAGAGAGAGCGAGAGTGAGAGAGAGAGAGAGAGAGAGAGAGAGAGAGAGAGAGAGAGAGCGCGATTCCCTCTGGTTCACACACAGGCACAGGGCTCCCGCATCTCATCTTTTAGAGAGAATGGATAATTATATAAACAGCTTTTAGCGATGCAGGGACTGGGTCTGAGAGAAAGCGCGGCTGTCTAATGCTGACGCGTTACTATCACATACTGAAAAATGGGCTCATGAGAAAGCCATGAAAAAGCAGCGCACCAGGAAGAACACGGAGAAGAGAAGAGGATGGTGGTGGTGTGGTGCACAAAACAATTTGGTTCCCAATATGATGCCCGAACATCCGCAGATTACTTGATTAGTCATAATGGTCCCGCTGTGGGTTGAAAGCACTTGACCTTACATTTAACAAATGCAGAAATGATGGTGTCCAGGTGTGTGTGAGTTTAAATGTCCACAAATTACCGGTGTCTGTTCAAAGCAACGTGTACGTGCCTGACAAATTGTACCTGCACCTGTTGGGTCCTGTTAACCTGTGCGTCAGTGCATCCATGTGCGTAATCTGGTTCGAATCATTCTTTTAACATCTTGCATGCTGAACATAGGCGGACGTGCATTAAACAACTTGAAGTGTTTTCTGCGCAATATCTGGCAATAATTGCAGACAGAGCTGGGGGAAATTACAGATACATTCAGATCTCTCGTGTTTCAGAGCAACCACCCACCGGATCTCTGTGCCATTTGTGGCAGAGAGAGGATCGGTTCCACACAGAAATACTTCTCAGATATTAAGACATCCCTGCACGGATTTGAGAAGTTAGGCTACAGACGACTGAGGCTCTGTAGCATCAATCATCATAAAGTACCCACACCCATCTAAACAAAAAAAGAAAGACTGGAGGAAAAGGGAGAAAGGGGAGGGACGAAAGGTCATGAACGGAGAGAGATATCTTTACGAAGGACCGAGACACCTGCAGGGACAATTTTCCAGTTGGCGGGCCTTCTGTTGTGGGGTACACCTCGAGATTGTACAAGGAAGAACGAAATGCCAAGCTCTGTCTCATTGCAACCCGAGCACAGCATCCGGTGTCAAATGGAATGTTCCCTGGACAACGATAAACAAGCCATCTGTCAATTGTACATCGGAGGAGCAGCGGATCTTGGCACAAACCCAGCGAAGCAAATATGGTCTGGAAGGGAAGACTGATCGAGTATAAGGGAGTCATTAAGGGGTTTAGATGGAAACACTTTTCTGGTGCCCTGTGTGATTGACTGACCAATACAGAACTTCAATACTTCACCTGATTTGGCCTTATTACGCATTAGGCATCTTACTTGAACTGCAACTATGCATGACAAATATATTACAGTAAAGCACATGCAAAAAAAACACCTATTATTGTAAAGTAAATGTCAGCATTAAACTTATACCTGATCGTGCTGAGGCTTCAAGG
This sequence comes from Platichthys flesus, assembly GCF_949316205.1. Taxonomy (NCBI): domain Eukaryota; kingdom Metazoa; phylum Chordata; class Actinopteri; order Pleuronectiformes; family Pleuronectidae; genus Platichthys; species Platichthys flesus. The sequence continues at coordinate 20,943,611 of NC_084950.1, read as the reverse complement.
AACTTTTTGTGGCTGACATGTTCGTTCGAGGGGGGGCAAACTGGTCTGTAGCCTCAGAGGATGAAGGTTCCCAGTTTGAATCCCGTTTCGTTTTTTTTTCTATTTGGAGTTTGCATGTTTTCCCCTGTCTGTGTGGTCTTTTTTCCTGATAAGCCATTTCCTCCCATAGTCGACAGACGTTAAATTGTCCTAACATTGTAAATGAATGCGAACCATGTAAATGTCAGCGTGAAAGTTTTTTCTCCGTATCACCGCTTCCAGACATCAAAATGTCGGCCCAGCCGGGTCCTGACTTTCTCTGGAGTTCTGCCCTTCACATATCATGACTCAGATGGAATCACAACATTCAAGGGAGGGCTGGTGCAGCAGGCAGGAGGGCAGGACATTACATTTAATTCCTCTGCAGAGATCACATATATATTCACATTGGCATCTGCCCTTATCAACAAAAGTTATGAACCTGGATGTCTTTCCAGGTTGACATCTTTGTCGGCATCTACGACATGTATTGCTGCTCTTCTTTTTCATCCTGAGATTTTGTTTTACCTTTGTCTTGTTGTTTTTCTCATATGGTCCCACTCTGACATTATCTGATTTTACTAGGAGGCAGGAAGGACAAGCTCTGCAGAATCTCCTCAGCAACTGACTTGGACATTTGCATATACAGGGGTTCACTGCAGGTCTGAAGGCAAGTTAAGTTGGTTACAACAGTGTACCCTGCCTTTCGCGGCAGGGATTAACTCCAGCAAACCTCAAAGGATAAGCGTTATAGGTAATGGATTGATGATTTTTTGATATTCAGTAAATATATGAATTGTTTTGCCGAATTATAGAGAAGATCAATGTTTCAATTTTTTCCGTCGCATATGAAGCTGTATGATGGGGTGAAAACAGCGTCTCCTCCACCTCTACAGCTCACCTTACATCTTATCCTAGATGTGCATTAAAGCCAAAGGGTGGAAATAAAATGTTGCAGTGGTATGAGGAGTTGTGAGCTAGACTATTTCTTGGCGGGGAGCAGCTCTAGTCACTGTGGGGTGGCTAGGGAGCCAGCAGAGAACCCAGGCAACAAAGTGAATACGCAGTGTTCCAGTGTCAAACTATTCCTTAAAGTAGAACATTAAAACTTAATGCTACCCAGCGGTCTGAGGAGTTATGTTAACTTATAATATGATCATCCTCTGCCTGTGTTCCATGAGATATCCCCTTGTTTTTGGTGAGGGCAGAGTGACTTTGCCTTTAGTCACTTTTTTGTCTCAGTTTTGCAGATGGGATTCTTCCACCTTGAATAAATCCTCGTGGCCCACTAAAGCTCTTGCTGTCGGCCACCGTTTTTCTTAATCACAGGCTATTACGCTAACAGTGGGTGCTCCACAGAATGAACCAAACGTACAGTTGACAGAAAGTTGTCCAGCACAGCTACAGTAACTTATGCTTTCTGACAACACGCGGATCTATCTGGACAGCATGTGCTCTTCGGGGAAGCATTCTAATCCCCGTTGAAATGTTACACAGTCGGCGATCATTTCAATTACTGAAGATGCCATAAAGATCTATAGCTTTAAGATCAATGTCAAATGCAACTGTTTAGATGAAGCCTGTGTAACATGCAGACAGCGATAAAAACTGCAGCTGGCCCATCAAAATGCTAAATCACGAGCCGTAATGAGATATATATGACAGTTTGATGGCCACATCTTTAAGTCCGAGTTGCGTCACAGCGAGCCACAGCAGTAACTGCAGATACAATCTTTCATTAGATACAATGCCAGTCCTCTCGCTGCTGTTCATGAAAGCCTGTGTCAACGGCTAATCCACCATTATAGACATAATTTGAGGCCTGATAAGTTGTCACAAGCAATTCCACACTTGTGTGTGCGAGGGATCCTAAAGGACAATCTGATAGTCAACCAATCAGAGGTCCGAGAAATACAAAGGTTGTCTGGAGGAGTCCACCAGACATTAGGTGGGAAAAACAAGGCACAGAAGCAGGCAAATCTAATTCCTCTTCTCTTCCCTTGGCACTTCGACAATTAAATTGTCAACTACCATCTCAGCTACTTGGACAGACAACTGCAGTTAGAGAGAAAGCAAATTAGGGATAGATTTACAGTTGTGGACCTCAGCCATCAGTGTTATTTTGCCCCAGAGCCAACCTTGGTGATATCCAAGCGTGATGCAGCCTCATGGATGGCTACCAACTGTCTCCTGCTATTCTTCTCATCCCCTCTTTAGTTTGTTGTTTGTTGTATGCTCAGACTCGCAGAAACTAAAGCAGGATGTTCGAACAATTGTCAAGCAAAGTCCATATTAAACAAAAAGATGGGCAATTTTCCTTAGGATATATTTAAAAATATACAAATAAATACAATACATAATCAAATCACACGCCATTTGTGTAGCAGTGGAAAAAGTTCTAAATCTGTGAGCATCACTTGTTACACAAAGGACCATTGGAATGATCAGTCGAATTGAATTTCGAAGTGACTGGGTCAAAGATAAATTATAGTACTGCTGTCCTGTACCAGCTCCTGATTAAAGGCAAACCAAACGTTAGAGGGATGGGGAAAAGTCCAAGGAGCAGGTCTACAGGTCTATGATCTATTTTGTTGTGTGTAATTGCGATCAGGCTCTTACAAAAAATATTTTGTGGCGTTTTCTGTTGAGATACAGTTTATTGTTGTAATTACAGAAGGGACTGAGATTTCATATAAACCAGGTCAACTCTGTATTTTCATTCAGAATTGTATCACATAGACAGACTGCTGTTAATTGATTTGTCTGGCGCAGTGTGGTTGTTGTTTTAGTAAAGCACACGTTCTTCTAGCAGTATAGGTGTCTACTTTAACACATAAATCGGAATAAGGGATTTCTCTTTGACAGGTACCAGCTGAGACTGAGACCAGGAGTATCAAAAACAGATTACATTCCACTTTGGAGACATCAAATATGGATGGATGGATTCGCTCCAAGTCAAGGCAGCAAACTGAAAATAACTGAAATACCAACATGTAGTACACATTACTGCGTCACCGCAATGCTTTCACTCACCTCAAATATTGAATGATTTTCACTGCTGCCAAGCCGTCGACACTGAATATCTCTGTATGATACTGAATGCTTTATATTTCAGGATGTTTTTTTTCATAATATACAAATACACTGCAGGGGCTGTTGAACTATCACTCAGACATGCCAGAACGTCTGGGTCAACAGGCATCTGGCCTGCTGAAGTGTCCTTGAGCAACATTCAAACTTCTAGCCAGCTCCATGTAGGCGGCCCCCCCCATGATGACGTTAGCAACAGAAATGAGATTTTGTGGGTTCAGTTGAGCAATGAAAACAGCCTGGGGGAATGCTCTGAACCAGAAGAATAGTGAATGATGAAGTGGCTTTAACAGTGTTTGCAATCTACTGGAGTTTTAGAGAGCACAGGTAAACTCAATTGCATTCACTTTAATAATGCCAGCTGCTGGTGCAGGTGATCTCTCTGCTTATCAAATCAGTCTTTCTTCTCTTAGGACAACTAAACCCCCAACACACAGTATACACATGAAACAAACAGTATGTATGCCAATTTGCATATGTTAATTATATTAGAAAACAATAAGTGACTAAGTTTCCTAATGTATCATGTTTCTCTCTTGAGAGATTGATGCAGAAAGTATTTGCTCATATTTACTTCCACTTGTGAAGGAGGTTGCTCATGTTATTGGCACAGTGTTGCATAGCCCAATGATAACAGACCCTAAACATACAACCACAGGCAAGTCCATACATTAAAGCACACAATGAAACAGCTGTCATGCAGAATAGTAAAGTCAATTTGAGTTGGTGCTCCTGTCTGTGTCAGAGTGTCTGTGTGACACACTTTGGAAAAATCTGAGTTCATGGAAGCACTCTCTCCTGCAACACAGTACACTCATCAGGTCTGTACAGTGGTCAGCAGCTAATTAGTATATCTGCTGAATAGCAAAGTGTGTAGCCTATAGCTCATCTATTTATTTTGTACACACACATACACTAAAGATGATTTCAATTCGGTAAACAGTATCTGCAAAACTTAAATTTCTCAGCTTTGTCCACAGTTGCCACAGTGCTCTTTTTAAGTAATGTGTTGCCTTACATGCACAAGCTATTTTATAATAGTAAGCAACAAATCTTGAATTTTGCATTATTTTGTAAACTTCTTTGTGTGATGAACCAGCTCACCTCAGTCTCTGCAGCACGGGTACCTGCAGGCAGTGAATCACAGCAGCAGCAGAGGGAGAACAGGAAATCTTGATTCTGACTGATGTCTGTCTTCTTCATTCGCTCTACACTTCACTCACTATTTTGATCAAGGGAAAAGGATTTTTTTTCACTGACAATTCTGATTAATTTAGGATGTTGAGTGTAGATTTGCTGCTGTAAACTTTATTGTTGCTGCTCTATAAACCTTGTTTTATGTTTTCTGTGTAAATTCTAATCTTGTGAATTTATCAAGATGCATTGATCATTTTTATTAATTATATTTTAGCCCTTCAAATCAGCATTAACATGTGAGGTGCTGAGAGTCAAACACCGAGAAAACAAGTATGGCATTAGATTAGACTACAAGATTTCATCCCTTTCCACCACAGAGAGTAATTACACATGTTGGCCAGCAGCTCAATCTGTGAGTCACTCTACTTTACACATGGACTAATGGGGAATTAATTAAAACTTTAATTAAGCCTACACAAGGCATTATGAACGGGCTGCTGAGAATAGCACACTGTTGGTTGGCTGGGCCCAGAAGTAGAGCATCAGCATTTGTGCAACACTACAAAAACAAAACAAATGACATGTCACACGGAATGAAGCTTGCTTTCGTTTGAAAAGGGCTGTGCATATAATCCAGCTGACTTAGCGCTTGCAACTAAAAAGGGAGAATGAGAGATGAGAGGGGAAGAGGAAGATGGAGACAGGGAGAGAGAGAGTGGGGGCACAAACACCTAAACAAGAATTGAACGGGCCATGGACTATTAATGTCATTTTCCCTTGAGTCACAAAAGAGTCATGAATTTGAGTTTAGGACGAGACCCAAAAGAGGATGTTGAGAGAAATTGTCATTCGAGGGTATGACATTTAATTATCTTTTAGGGATTAACCTGTAGTGACAGAAATACAACTGTGGGTGTGGTTGCACATGGCTTCTGCCTTCAGAAAAAGGTCCAAACTTCAGTAAATGTCTGGATAATGAATTTACTTGGATGCCAGACCATTGCTGATCTTTTTATATTAATAATTATTATTATTATTATTATTATTAATGTCACCATTATTATTGATGACTTCCTCTGCTACTTTATTTGTTTCCTTATTTTGCACAAATTTGTGCTTTGTATTCAAAAGTGCTGTATAAATAAAATTGTTGTTTTTATTTGTATTATGATTATTATTATCATTATTTCACGTTGAATGACAGAATGTAAATGCAGTGACTTCCCATAAGCAGCCCCTGATTCACTGAGACAAGAACAACCACATTCGCTCTTTAGCAAAGTACATGAAAGAATACCACCAAGGTGGTGGGGGGATCTCTCTGTCATGTTATGAAACCAACAATCCATATTTCACTCCTGCGTTATAATATGACTGTTTGTTTTTCTGTTGGTCTCAGCAACCTGGTGGTTCTGCATGAAAAGCAGCAGAGCCCCGAGCCTCTCCAGCAGGGCAGCCAGGGTGAGCCCCTAAAAAGAATTAGCCCACACTTGCCCTCATGGAGCCCCCATGAGCCGTGATCCTAATCCAAACTGACACCTCATAAACAGGTTGTCAAAAGACTTTACCTTGATTTTGTCTGTCATTTTGTCCATCTGTCTCGGCCCCCTCCAGACCGCAGTCAATAAATGAATTACATCCACTCAGTGAAGTCGGTTGATTGCTGGTCCTGCACATAGCCTCTCTCAAAGCCATTTTCTGTTCCTGAGACATGTCCTTTTACAGATGCGGACACATTGGGGCGAATTATAAAGAACAAGACAAAAGGGGGTTTTGGACCAAGTTAATGTGATAGATGAGAGAAGCTATATTGAATTTCTTGCAGTCTTACATATAATTAAACGACTCCCAGACTCAAAGAGAGGTTACGTCAATAAGGCTGCATAGTTATTCACATGTCAGTGGTACCCGCAACTGAATGAATCTTGTCTTTTGTTATAATTTGTTGATTTGGATGTTAGGGCGGAACGGTTAATAGCTATTTTCCTTTAGGTCTTTGCTTAACTAAGTACATTTCAATTACACATTAAAATGCAAATTGCTTCATTAATTGAACACAAGGGTGTGTTAACTATCTATTGTGGTTGCAGAGTAAATACAGAAACACCAGTTAGTGAATACAGAGCACACATCATTAAATTGTTGGGTTAAATGGTTTACTCCTCTTTTAGTTTTGAAATAAACTACAAATACAATATGACAACAAAGTATGTGATTATGCATGCAAATATAAAATGATACAAGCAAGCGTCTTCTGACCCGTGTTGCATTTTATGCAACTGCAATTTATTTACTTCATAATATTCATAATAATTTCATATTGGAAGGACCACAGCTTTGGTGAAAATTATTCAAGATAAGTTTAATATTGAAATTGTTTTGACTTTATGACAATTTCTTTGCTTCAATATAGGAAATACGGCCAGGAATCGTCTTTTCAAAATCAATCGGCATATACACAAGAAACTGCTTGGTATGTAATCTGTAGGAAGAAGTACATTAACCTGACAGATTATTCAATGACCTAATCTTTTAGTACTATGACTGTTTCAACCAATCATCACACTGCAGTCCTGACACCTTCTGGAGCAGCAACTCCTAAGTCAGAGGTGGCTAAACACTTTTCTTTCTGTTTGTCTGTCGATTCATGTGGTGTCACAACCCTACAGGATATTGTCACAAACCTTTAAAGGTGTCAAAGTCAAAATCTCTCAATAAAAACACAGGTAGGTGTTGTCTGACCCATAAGTACAATAGGTCAGGACATTAACATGATGATGGGCAGCGCACTTCATGTGAAGATCATTTAGAGTGAGAAATTCTAGTTTCCCTGGAATAGCACGGCACATGTCAATGCAGTAGAGGATTATAAGAATGTAATTGTACTAGATGCTGGCACAGTGCTACGTGCAGTCAAAATATGAGAGGATTTGGTTTGTGAAGTGTAGAAAGTGATCCACTACAGCGGCAGGAGGGAAATTGTATAAAACAATTATATAAAAGTTATGAATCAGGTTTTTATGGTTTAATGTCTCCCAAATAAGACCTCTTAAGACGCCACTGTTTTATAGTTACTATATGAATCTAAATGAAGTATCAGTAGTTTCATTGACTGTGTTATCACTCATGACAAACCTACAGATAATTCAAATCTGCTAATCTACTGTGCTTTTAGCCTCCTATAACTCACTGTTTCAGTTTTATAGCCCAACAATGTGCTTAAAATAATCTGCAGTGCATTATTAACTTTGTCTATTTGTTATTTGATGTATTTAAAGGCAACAAAGCCAAATGTCGTCCTTCCTTCGGGGGTTGAGACCAAAAACAGAGCTGGAAGACGGGAGAATCTTTAACCATGGCATAAACATTTATTTGAAGGCCAGAATCACAATTGCACTGCCACAATTATGATGTCTTATGTATTTCAGTTTACTAGAGGTGGGGAAATGTTTCCCTCCTTAGATTTATTTTTCATTGTAATAACATGGTTCAGATCTTTGTTAAGACCAATGCTATTGCTAGCAGTTACTAAAGTGAAAAACCTATAACATCTATTCTATGCTATTGCAGGTGAATCAATGACATATGCCATTCATCCAATAGAAATTAAAAAGCTTGGATGCTCTGCATTATTTCACGTAGAAATCGCTCAGTGCTTCAGGCTACGAGCTGTGGTTACCCTGGTTAAATCAAGTACTTTGTTTATCATGACACTATTCTTTGTGGACATTTAGCTTTTGTTTGTTTTTTTGACTACTACCTATGTTTCTCTTGTGTACAGTCGTTTTTGCGCCTAGGTTCTGTGTACCTTCCTGTGTGTCTGTAGCTTTTTTTCTCTGTGCTTCCCTTTGTCCTTGTCAGTTCGTCGTCGTCATTCTCCTTCACACCTCTTCTTTGTTTCTTGTGTTTCCTTTTGATCCTGCCACCTTGTTCTTTTCGGGTTCTCGGGGGTTTTCTGTTGGTGTATCTTTGGACTTTGTTTTTGTAAGTACCATTTGCCTCTCATCAAAGGACACTTTTTGTTTTGCATCTGAAATTTGTTTCTTCATTTGTCGGTTCACCTGCTCTCTACACTGTTACATCATGTAATTTACAGTGCACTTGTAATAAAAGTCTATAATACTTTTTTAAAGCACAAATCATTAGGCTAATTAAGATTGAGACCTAGTAGTAACAGTGATTAAAACAAATTGATCATGTGCATTTCGATGCGTCGATAATCGTTTTATCATACAATCGTTGCCCTCTGAATCGGAATTGAATCGCAAGGTACCTATTTGTAGGGTTGGATACCTGATTCCCAACCCTACAGTTTACTGTGCTGTTTATCCTGCCCCTAGTTTTCTAACCAATATATTACAGGTTAATAATTTGGAACGGTCTATGACTGGCTATAAAAAGATTAATTAAGAATCAAAGATAAATAACATGAGAAAGAAAAAGTGTGTGGTCCCACTATGAGAAACCACCATGCGAACAGATTCTTGTAAGTTGTTCCAGTGAGAAAAACATCACAACCTTAACCTTTGCTATCATTATCATATTATCATAATTTCCCTCGATGATCAATCTAAGATCCTTTAGGTAGATAAGGGATTTCCGTGATGAATTGCTTATTATTGTTAGTGGTAAAAATAATCTCCATCTATAACTGGCCACACGTTTCCAAACTGCTCCCCTAGCAAAGCATAATGGACCCTTGAAGAATCCACACTCTCAGTTTTAAGATCTCTGCTTATTCTAATGGAAAGGAATACTTAAGAGAGGTTGTGGAAGAATCTGTTAGAAATCCTAATTCCCAAAAAGAGATTGTCCTACTTTTACTCTAATAAAGAGAATCATCCATGATGTTTAATACATAACACACATTTCATGATAAGCCATTGACACTTTTTCAGTTTTCCAGTGTTAGGGTCCTAGTCTTGTGCATGTTGGGACACTTCTAACTGAGCCTTTATTAATATTATTATTATCCGCATGCTTAAACTCTATGGAAAATCTAAATATCTTCTCTAAAACAAATCTGTTGTCTATATGTTTGAATGTGAAGTTATACATACCTCTGAAATGACTGATCAAGGCCTTCAATCTATATAGGAACTTCCACTGCAGGCATGTAGGTAGAGGAAGTATAATATAATAATATGTTTCTTGAAAGGAAAACTTATAGTATTCATGTCAAGTTACCTTGTAAATACAATGAACAGGATAGTTGGCTGACCACAGTGGAAGTTGAACGAATAAGACTTTGCAGTAGCAGCCACACAATAATATTTTACATGGGAAGAGAATAGTGAGTCATGAACAATATTTTCTACTCCAAACTGTAAAGGTTATTTTGATTTTGTTGAACTTGTTGCACTTTTCCTTGGGACTTATGAATTTGTCTTCTCCCCTGTTGATTCTCAAATCTTACTCTCTGAGCAGATTCAACAGAGCTTGGTAAAGGTTTGTGCTCAACTGGATATTTCTTCATCCGAATACCAATATGCACACATAAATGATTCATTCCAACAAAAGAAAAAGATAAGAGCTGTGTTTAATGATCCTCTTTAAAATCCTATTTAGGCCAACCAAGATACTTTAAAACAAAAGGCTTTAACTGATTTCACAACACTTAACCAAGTTTGTTTGATCAGATTAAAAGTGGAACCCATTTGGATCATGATAACATGTTTGTGTTTACACAATACAACAATAAATTCCCCATACTTGTCCTAGTTAGTATGAACGTGGCCATCCCCTCCAGAATAAGCTTCTCTGCACACAAGCAGGACGCCAAGCCCATCCAGTTTCCCTAAAGTTGCTGTGGACCTTAATTTAGAACAGATGCTGATGAAGTCCATACCACAAATTGCGGGTGGGGTAACTCCAGATTAAAAGAATTGGATTTTGAAAGGGACTTCTGGGATTACCTGTGTAAGAAGGCAGAGTAATATAGTGAACCACAGCTTTACACCAGCCTGAGCAGAATGAGAAGCAGGGAGGAAGCTGCCATTGAGGACTCTGAGCTCTCTATCAAACCAGAGTCGTACTGGAGAGGAGGGGGTAGAGTGATGGAGGTGATCGTAAGCAATGCCTAGCACGGGGCTTTGGAGTCTGCTGCTATCTTACTTACCAGCTTGGTATCAAAGCCGTCAGAGCTGTCATCACACATGAATCGTACGGACGCTGCCAAGTTGGCATACTTTATTCGAGGGGAGATGATGGAGACATTATAAAGCTATTAGTGATTGTCCTGGTATAACTCAAGCTCACCAGCTGATTACAAGCAGTCACAACCTGAAGCATCATGTTATGACCACCTCAAATGAGCAATAGGTCAGTTTATCTTAACTCACAGGCACAATTTCCCTTCATGGTTAGTTTTTTAGAGGTGGATCAACTATTGACTCCCTTGAAATTGGTAAAGTAACTGAGTCTAATGTTTGCTTTAGTTTTTCAGTAGAAGGGTGGCTCTTCACTGACTGTAGAATCTGATTGGTTGTTATACGTTGTAATGGCAAATAACATTTTTTACCTTTTTATTTGACATTTCAGGAAAAATTTGAAAAGGATACCTCTTTGGGTAAATTTTACTGTCAAATCCCATTGTTTATACTTAAGACACTAAACCTCCTGCAAAGATGTGTCTTTCATTTATGTGATTTACTCAGTTAGATTTTCATTTCCATATAGCAGCACTACAAATAAGTATACTTTCGATAATAGGAGGTAGCATCTTCCTTTCCTTCAGAAGTCAGGAGCTCGGTGTGTCTGCTATAAGAACTATAACTCTTCCGTTTCCTTCCATGTCTAAGTATTGTGGTGACAGTTTAGCACTTCCTCTGGGACACCTGTGTTTGGATAATGGCATCCCATAAAAGTCTGCTGTAGAATTAGTAAGGGGTGAGTGTGCTGACTAAATGATCTCAATGCATTATTGTCTCAACACCTGTGCAGCCCCGGCTCCTGGTTTATGTCTCTTAACTCAACAACTGGATTTGGTTACCGTAATCCCAGTTTTAATAAAATATAGGTCAGAAATAACCTCTTTAGTTTGGTCCATGTGCCATCCCCTGACATGGAGGAGGCAGTCCTTATGACCTGCACTGAAGCCAGCCACCAGACACTGGGTTCTTGTGTCATCAATCTTTGCTAATAGTCTATGGATCAACCTAAAGCTGAAGTTCCGACTTGACATATTAACATATTCTTGAAATGTATAATATAATAATATGCTGTAGTCTATATGTACTTTAAATCTGATCTGTGGTATGCTTATTTTCATATTTATTTGTGTATTGTCGGAAAAACTGGATTTTTTTCTGGAGCTTTAATGCATGGGATTAAAAAGACATTTCAACTCTTTACTTTGCATGTGTTGTTCAATAGTGCCAACTGTAATTTAATTTCAAAGGACCAAATGCAGTAAACACCAGGAGCTTATGACACACATCAATACACCTGCTCCAATGGTTTTTACATATACACACCAGAGGCAGAAAGACACGTCAGCATGTCATGAATCATCACTGTGCCCTTTCTTCCTCAGTGTTCTGACAAAAGACCAAAATCCTGCATTGCATAAGTCAAAACCTTTCTTATCCTATTTTTTTAGTGAATGTTGCGCTGGAAAAAAGCTTCTTTATTTGTATTTGCCGATCAGGTCATGTTGGGTGCTCTGATGCTGTAGTATTTATGTGACTAGAACAGTGCCTGTGGGTTGGACTCGAAATAAACTACAATGGCCGTGTTCGTGGTGATGAAGAAACACGCCACTCGGTGGCAAGAGCAGAGCGTCCACTCATCAGAAGGTCATCAGCTCGATCCTCGTCTGCTCCAGTCTTCATGTCACAAGTTTCCTTAAACAAGTCCTAAATTGCCCCTGACTGCTGTGTCATCAGTGTGTGAAGGATGTGTGGAATAGAGATGTTCTGTGTACAGAAGCTCTGTATGATCGTGTGTGTAAATGGGTAAATGTGACACAGAAGCATAGTTTTAAGACAATGCTACAAACATAGTCTATTTACCAGTGCATTGTAACAGTGTGGATACTTGTTGGGACGTTTTGGAGAGTATAACTCACAGAAGAAATATATATATATATATATAAACTGTAAAATAGTTATAAGGCAATGTTTGCATGCAGAATTAATTGATTAATATTATTTAAATGAGCTCTGTAAATAATCAGGATAATTAGGACAAACTGATGAGTTGGACCATGAAAACAGAAACCCTGCATGGACCTTTAATTCTCCAGTGAGCTTGTGCGTGTTGTGCAGTGTGTAGTTCACCTGCAAAGGCTATGAAATATGACAGGGAAGACAGGCCCTGCCATGACCCATGAATCATGCCCTCCCTCTCTTCCTACTCCCCGAGCTTGATTTCCCCTCTCTCTCTCGAAGGTGAATTATTCATCAACAACAACAACATCAACGGGAGGAGGGGGAGCAGGCTGAAAGGTAGATTAGACAAGTTTCCTAAAATGAATGCTGAGGACTGGACTGTAGATCACAACATGCCAGCGCCCTACCGATGTTTATGGACGCACCTGCAGCAGCGGAGTAGCCAAGGTCTGCGTCTTGTGAATTTACGAGTGCACGGACGGAGCAACCGCCCACCAGGGACAATATTAACTGCTGATCTGATGAAACAGGCGCTGATTAGCAGCCCATATCTTTACTAGGATTAAGTGAGCAGAGCCGTGCCATCACCTGTGTAGGTGTGGGACTGATTTACACAGCTATACGCGTGTGTGGGCGTGTGTGTGTGCGTGCGTGTGGCCGTACGCAGGGTTTAGGAAATACAAAAGGTTTAAAAGCTGAGCTTGCTAGTGGGAGATGAAAAGAGAATTTTAATTTCCCTGATCTACACATGTTCGTTTTAAAAGCATTTGTGGGGGAAATTAGATAACAATAGCTTTAAGAGTGTGGGCAGTAGCATTACTTCTCTGTCAAGCAGGAATGCATCAGAATCAGGTAAAATGTGGTAATGAATGATGATGATCCACACATCAACATCTGGAAACACAGGAAAAACAGAAAACACCTCATTGCATCTTTGTGTTTGAGGTGCATTATTTTGAATTAGAAGAGCAAACTGTGCCTTACACAACTGTGATATATTTATACAATAATAATATAAGCCAGATTTATGTTATTTATTTGAGTGAATAGGTTCCACAGTAACTTTTAACTCTGTGATAATTCAATTTGTGTTGAACAGCACAGAGAAAGTCTTATCTAATCTTATTGAGGATAGAGGGCAGCACCTTCTCTCTTCCCCATCACCTTCTTTAATCTCTATGTAACTACATGTAAATGTTACAAGCATTTTACTAGGATAATCCTATCGTGAAAATACAGCTAATTTTAACACATTCTTCAGCACTTTACACGAACTGGTTTGAAAGAAAAGTAATTTAACTTTCTTTGAAGGTGCATCAGTCAAGCATCGAATAGATAGAATTAATCTGTGCAAGTGGTTGATAGGTAGGTCCAGAAGGTACATTTCATTCTTAATTGATGTTTAAAAAAAATGCTTGTAGGTTGAACAGCAACCAGATGAATCGAGACCATCAAATATTTAATTTTGACCCAAACAAATGTTGGGACTGAATTGCAAGAATGAAGGAATTCCCCGTCCCATAGACCCTTGTAAATAATCCTTTTCCAGTGACTTCCAGAAGCTTTATTACAATATTGTTGCAATATATTGTAGTTTGTATCCTATGTTTGTATAAAGTGTGTCATATAGTGTATCGAATAGTAACGCTGAGGTTATACCTGTTTTGCAATTTTTGCCCGCTCCTTGCCTGTTGTTGATCTTCCTTGCTGGACTAATTCTTTTGGACTGAAAGTCAATGTAAATCTGTCTTTTTATCTACTCCTGTTCTCTTGGCTATTCTCTGCATCACTCTGATATTGTCACAACTGGTCAGATGTTGTCTTGGGATGAAAAGCATTGAACTACAAGCATACTGATGGAAAAGTCCTTGTTATTGGTAGCAGATTCTGCTGCCTGTTGAGTCTGTTGATACAATCAAAGAATCACCATCTTGAGCAAAGATTATGTAGTAATGAAAAGATCGTTCACTCCACCAGCTTTCCCGCCCACACCCAAACAATGATACTGGTGATCAAAGGAGAAACTCAGTTACTTTGTCGATGAATAAAATCATTGCAGCATCACAGCCAAGGAGTATTCCACGGCTTTTATTTTATCACTTGGAAGAAAGAGTTCTGAGCCCCATCCCGAAATGTTGGAAAATCTCAATCTTATTTAATTTTATTTTCACTACTTTACTGTATAGTTACTATTTGACTTAAATAAACAACAACACACAAACAAGCTAATCATTCAGAATCTCTCTTGTATTAGTATGCACTCTTGAACTCTTTTACATGTCTTTGTTCAATAATGAGTCAATCCAGTGGGACTTTGATGACTGCAATTCTTCAAACACTGGAGGGCACCATAGTCAGAAGTTTTTATAACTCAACAGACACTTTTTTTAGATTTTGATTTGCCAGTCGAGTCCCTCTTCTGATATAATGTGTTTTTAGGCATCAATGTTTCCCCGAGGCTGTCAGAGCTAGTCATGCTCCACTTTACACTGCCACTCAATACCATACAGAAGGATCTGCAGCGCTGGATGAGGCTCTTCTCTGGTCAGACTTGTAATAATTGTCTTGTCTTGTATTTATTGTTTTGGTTTCCCCTTGTTCCTCTGTCAATATTTTGTCTCATGTCTTAGACTGCTTTGTTGTTGAATCAGACAACCCACAATCTAACCCACAAAGGAGAAATGCTAGAGAAGAATGCGTAAAAAGAAATGTAATTGTCATGAGAGCAGAGTTTTTCTTGTCTACAAGTAAATAATACTTATGATGTTTGTGTGTCTGTTTGTCAGCAAGATTACACAAAAACTACAAAAAAAAATTCTGGACTGTTGGTGGGTAACCCAGTTACCCTTCTAGGTTTACCATTGTGTTCTTATTTGAGGAAGACAATCAGTGTTAGTGGTTGTCTTTGCATGTGTGTATTAGATTAAATATAAATCAATAATAAATAGATTCACAAGAGAGGAAACAAATCTTTTACATTAACTAATCAGCATCCTAAATATATAGGGCAGCAAAAAATGGAGGAAAAACTAAAAAGAAAAGGTAGACTCCTAATCGAGTTAAGGAGGAAGTGAAATGACAAGATGGTCACAAGGAATTAGGAGCTTGTTTTTTCACCTTTTTTTATGTTTCTTTGTTGTTGCTTTCTTTTTCCAATACAGGCACAGATTATACCGGGCTTTTAGAAGAGGGAGGGAGAGACTTGAACAGGGTGCTCAAAAGGGATTCAGTATTCGTGGCCGCATTATTCTGTAAAGCTAGAGTGAATTAGGGACAATTTACTGCAGTCGTCCTGCTATAAAGCTCATTACTGATCAAACCAAGCTCAGTGGCAATAATGACTGCAGAGAAAATGAGTCAGCTATTTTCTAGGATTCTTGAACTGGAAAAGTGATCTCTAATTATCTGACTAAACTTGTTTTAAACAGATTAAGGATTAGGGTTTAGAGATTTTTGTCTTTTCTGTGCTTGTGGTCTTCCAGCCCCAAACATTTCTTTTGAGGAAATCCAATTATTCCAATATGATTATGTGGATGTGGCTACTTCGCCGTCATTTTATTTCCGTCGGGCTCCAAATAGTGGATCTCTCCTTCCTCTCCCTCATTTAAGACCTCTCTCAGCAGACCTCTCACCCTTGATAATGGCTAAATTCATAAGCAGGGACTGCGGGTCATGAGGGTGAGTCGGATTGGACGGAGCTATCCTCTCCTGCCGTTTTTCTCCTCATTTCTTGTGGAAACCAGCAGCTATCTGTCTCCTCACAGTAACTGTCTGGCATTCCAGCAGACAGCTGCTGTGTGAGGAAAAAAATCCTCCTAAGACTCTGTAAAGGTCAAACCCTACAGTCCCTGGACGTAAAACCCATAATCCTTCCACTATGCCTTTTTAATGTATACGGTAATCAAGTTCACATTCACAATAAATATGCTTGTTTCAAACCTTTGACTCAAATGAATAGGGTTTTGCATGATCTGTTTCATGACTCTACTTAAATACAAGCCTTTGGTATGGACGATGGCTTTTTTTGGCCATATTCAACAATTTTACTTTGAGGGACTTGTACCAGGGTTTACATCAGATCAACTTACATTTGAGATGAGTGTCATCACAACAAGATGGAGATACAAATTAAATCAAACATCGATTTTTCGTCACACGGTTTGACCGTGGCATAGCGTCAAAGTTTGTGTACACGCCATTGAAACACAATGTTCTGTATCTCATACATCAACCATGAATCCTTTGAGCCTGAGACTTAAACAAACAACTCCACTCCTGCAGTGTCAGTGGTCATAGATCAAAGGAATCATTGATGTCTTGCAAAGGTGACGTCTCTCTCTCTCTCTCTCTCTCTCTCTCTCTCTATCTTTCTCTCTCTTAGAATTGGGACATTTCCTCAAACCGTTTAAACATTGAGGTATGGTGTAGGTTCATCCCTCGCCAAAGCAGACGATGTTGTCATAACTCCACTGTACATTGTCCTATCACCACCAAACTTCTGTCTCATGATCAGAGTCCAAGCCTGAACAGCTCTATGCGTAAATATGTCCTCAGGGTCATAGCGCCACCTACTGATCAGTGTGAAAATTAAGTTGTTGTAACATTGTCCAATTGACACAAAATTGCTCACGCTACATCAGAGCCCCTACTTGAACAGATCTATTAGTCTGTATGTAATAATATCGATGGCGACAACTACTGGCAAAAGGAAATAAGCTTTGTTTTACAACCATCATTCAAGTTACATAAAATGTTCACAGTGTGATCTGCAATTGATAGCATTATGAGCAATTAGCAGGCACGGATCGATATCACGTGACGGACACAGGAAATTAAGGGTTTATCCTTGCAGCAGTGCGCAAAATGCATGCAACGCAAAAATGTACACGGGCCCGTTCAGTGCTGCTTTGCAGTCCTAGACATTTTAGTTATTATTTAACATAGAGTTGTTTTCATTGCGATAATAACAGTTTTATTTCCAGCATACTCCATTAGAAAGTCTGTACATTTAATACTTTCAGGATGTGTTGTATGTAAATTAAGTTTTAGTTATATAATTATATTTGTTTTTCAGGCAAATGAATTGGCTTTGCAGGCTTTAATTATTATTATTATAATTTGTTAGTTTTTTTTTGCCAGTCTTTTCTTTTCTGGGCTGCACAGAATGACAACATTTGCAGGTCCTGGTGGGTGTACCAATCACTGCTCTGCAGCCAACACACGTTGTTGATGAGTTTCGTGGAATCTTAAATATGGAAGACAAAAAAAGAACAGTTTTTTTATATTATTATTTTCCACTTTCATTGTGTTATTAATTTAATTTATTCAACCAGCAAGTCCTAATTTGTGATTTTCAGTCTAAAATCTGTACACACAAACTTACACACTGCATACATTTATTACTATTGAAAAAGAGTATACATTCTTCACTTGTTTCAGAAGTGCAAAGATTACCGGACCATGAAGCCTCTGGCTGGTGGGCACATTGAAACACAAGGATCCAAGAGCCATTTAATCATTTATTTGGTGAGGTCAATGAAAGGATGGGTGAGTGGTTGAATAGAGGAATTTTCTGTAAAATATACAAAATATAAATAACAACAAAGGTAGATAAGTTTGCTTACACATGTATGCATCCACTAAGGTTAAGGTGAATAATTCAAGCCTTCTCTGGCCCTATTTATAGAAGATATGTGTCAGGGTTTGTGAGGAGCAGAGACAAATAAGATTTACAAATATTGTATTTTTAATGGAAAACAACTAGAAAAGGATCTCCAAAGCTTAAACTGAAATACGGATCACACTTGGGAAAACAATAGGACCTCATTAGAGAAGGAGAGTGGTTGATTATGCAGAGAAATGACAATCATGAATGACGACGCACCAACAAGGACAAAGGGAAGCACAGAGACTATACACAGGGAAGGCAGGGGCAATTGAAAACACATGGAACACATGTGGGCTGTTGCAGACAAAAACAAGGGCGGGAAACAGGACAAAGATAGGAAGTCAAGATGAAAAACACAAGGAGCAGAAATTACAAAATAAAACAGGATACAGAACAAAGGGGAGAAAACAAATTTAAACACAGAATAGTACACAGAAAGAAACAGTGGAAACGGAATGGGACTACATGAAACACAGGTACAAGTCAAATACAAACATAAACATAGGGATAGACACGGAACACAAGGAGCTCATAATCAAAACTGAAAACACTATTCATAAAAGAGGTGAGAATAAATAGTCCAAAGTCATAATCATAACAATGAGATTAAATACAGAATAATAAATGACACTTTCTGAACTATACAAGTGTGGACTTGTCACCAATTTCATCTTCCTCAGCGACCATCCAATAACATGGCACAGTGAGACGAATAGTGCATGTGTGTATGTGTGTGTGATATAAAATGTATTGTACCTAGCCAGCCGATGCCCTCAGAAAGCGGTGAAGAAAAGTTCTCCCATCTCTTCCACCATACTCCGAATGTACTTCCAGTGCTGCTTGGCTTCATGAACCACAATAACAACTTCCTTTAAGTCTGGAGAGCAGCATCACCTTGTCTTAAACTCTTTTTTTTCTGTACCATATCACTATGACCTGGAGTTCATCTTCATTAAAAGTGTTATCAATTATATTACCTTTTATAACAATGTTGGAGCCAACACACCAACAAAAGATTTCAGTAGAAATCTTTTCCCTGATCTTTTCCCAACTCAGGGAAAAGATTTCTACAGCAATCTTTTCCCTGAGTTGATGGCTCCGCTTACTGCCATTCACAATGTGGAACAAAAGGTTTATTTTGTGTCCCATACAAGATGACCAATGTAACACCAAAAAGATCCAGTCTACTTTAAAAATATTGTAATGACTCTGCGCTGGCAATAGCCAGTGTCCTCATGTATTCGGGTTGTCTCCCCGTCCCATTCCTGTTAACGCAATATCTCTTTGTACCCAAGGATGAACTAATTTGATTTTAGTAGCTAAAGGTCAAGGTCACAGTGGCCTCACAAAATATGTTCATGTGTTTGTTCAACATGATATCTTAAGATCAGCTTGAAGGAATGTCTTCAAATCTGATAGAACCGTCACTGACAGGTCACAATGACCCCAGGTTATAGTGACCTTTTAATGTGTATACAGAAACTGCACTGTTTGGCGGTGGCCTACAACCGCAGTGCGGTAATTCTAGTTTATTTTTATAAATGGGTTACCTATTTTAAATTTCTATTAATGGTAATTCAAATATTTTGTCATAACATGTTACAGAAAGACATACATATTACAGTTTTTCTCCATTGTTTCGGCTCATTTCAGGAAACAGAAATGACATTCTCAAAACAACACGTGCAAACCTCCAAACCACTGGGCACTTGTTCACAACAGATTGGAATATCTCATTCCTTTAATCAAATTGCAATTGTGTTAGCACATCCTTGCAATGACAAGTACAATTTCCAACACTTTGCACAAATTTCAAATGATTTAGCACACCTTTGCAAACGGTTAGGTACAGTTGCCTTCAGTTAGCCCAATTACCAATTGAATATATATTGCTGGTCAAAACTGACTGTCGCTTCTCAGTCAAGTGGTCGTTCTCTGCAGAACACGTTGGCATAATTTCATTATGTACATCATCACCTGCACAATAGTTCACTCCACTGTCAAAATCGTACAGGCACATAATACCATGAAAAACATCATGGTATATACTGTAATAAGGATATCTTTGATCATCGGCTTAATTTTCAGGTGCATCTAGAACTTTAGTAATCAAGGTTGAGTTTCACACATCTGATCACCAATCACACAGTAAGTTTACAGTTTTACTCAATTGGTTTGGCTCATTTCACAAAACAGAAATTACATTCTCAGAGCTCTAAGTGCAATTGGCAAAATAGCCCATATGGTTCAGCACAACTACATGATCACCTTAAAAAGGTCATATCTCACTATAAAATTTTAGTTTTGATGTGCTTATTGTTTGACAGTATATAGTGCTGTACACATTTTCTGTTACTGTAACAATGATGTATGGCAATTACTGTAACAATTTCCATGGCAGTATGATTTCAATAAACATATTTTATGTGAAACCTTGAATAAATCTTTTTTCTGTTTGATACACATAATATTCTGGAAAGAAAACATCTACTGTAACCATTCAGTGACCATTCAAGGACTGAGCCAAGATTGAAATTTGCACATGAGGGATATTTCTATTGTCGACTGCCATACTGACAAAAAATCTAAACATTTTGACCTGTAGTGTTTAAACAACGCCAAAGGGACTTTTCATTTTGGGTAAACTGACTATTTGTATGAGAAAAGGATTTAGTTTTTGACTGATGAGTTATCTGGTGTGCTATGGAGATTTGCTGAACCATCTATGTTATTTTGAGAGATGAGCCACAGCAATCGAGAAGGACATTTTCATTTTGGGGGCACTGACTATTTATATGAGAAAATTATTTGGTTTTGAAACTTGAGTTAACTGTTTGTGGTGAGATATGACCTTTTGAAGGTGATCTATGTAGTTGTGCTGAACCATATGGGCTATTTTGCCAATTGCACTTAGAGCTCTGAGAATGTCATTTCTGTTTCGTGAAATGAGCCAAAGCAATGGAGAAAAACTGTAATGGTGGCATCTTGTTTTCTCACCTGTCAGATGATACAGCTGAAATATTTGATTCTTAATGCTCAAATAATCCCTTCAATGGTCTTTTGATTGGTTGACTGGTTGGTTGGAAGAGGTGCATAAAATAAATGTAATGCCAATATCAGTTTACAATCAAACCTTTTGTGTAGACCTTGTATAAACAGAATCAACGGACATTGTGCAAGAATGAGATACATTTTTTCCACAGTACCTGTCATCCACTGCTGAACATCTGACACCCATTACTGAACTGTGTCTTCCTGTAGAGACAACTCAGTGGTCATGTTCTCAAGGTCCTTTGTAGCTTCTGTAATTCTTTGCACATTCTGATAAAACAAAATCAGAGCACAAAATGTTGACAAAATGCCAACGTCCGTCAAGAAATTCTGATGCCTATGTTGGCTCCCTCCTCTGATTTTCTGCAAAGGGTAACGCTAAATCAAAAAACAAAAAAATATCACATTTTGCCAATAGAAGTAAAAGGTTGTGGTCGTGATGCACTTGAAGTGTTTAACTCATTAAGATTTGATACGTCCTTGATTCCAAACATAATGCAGAATAACATGAAAGCTTATCTCCTTGTCTTCGTTTGCAGGTTTAGTCCGATGTCACACTCATTCATCTACCCTTCCGACTCTTCATCTGGTTTTAGTTGACATTCTCTAGCTGCAGTCTTTTCAGTTTGCTCCCCATCAACTCTCATTTCTTCAGCCAAAGTTAGAACAGTCGCTTCTCTATTATAGTGCCCCAAACCCAGACCTCATCTTGCAATCCTGTCCATGACATTTAAACAGGTCGCTGGGGAAGGAGCATACAAACAAACAAGACAGGAGACGAAGAGCTGTAAGATGTGGACCCTCATTTGAAAAGGGTTCAAGAGTTCTGCAGGGTCCAGATGTAAAGCCACATGGCCAATGGCCTCTGCTCCGTGCTCTGTGCGGGTGCTTGTGATAACCATGGTCGCATGATATTTCAGTTCTTGCTGACCGTGTGAACTATGGGAACCACTTATCGTTCAGTGACCCCAAAAGGCTTTAATTAAATTTCAGTGAAGAAAATAGAGCCTTTGCTTGAAAAGATCAATGGAGGCTAGGATTTGCTGCTTTGCAGGCAATGACTTTAAATGTATTCCTAAATGTAAAAGATCTTCCTCGATCCATGATCTACTGGTTGAAGAAAAGTTCTTGAATATTTATGTCTATTGGGTTTTCAGCTATAAAGTTTCTCC
The DNA here is from genome assembly GCF_949316205.1 of Platichthys flesus. Taxonomy (NCBI): domain Eukaryota; kingdom Metazoa; phylum Chordata; class Actinopteri; order Pleuronectiformes; family Pleuronectidae; genus Platichthys; species Platichthys flesus. Next base: position 20,921,364 of record NC_084950.1, on the reverse strand, counting down.
GTAAATGGCTTTATTAAGAAATTAAAAGGTTGAATATGCTGGTTAAGGGAATCTGGAGTTTTGACAATTCATTTAATTATCATTTAAATGTAAACGTGTGCTCCTGTAATCCTAACATTTCCATAACAGCATTCCATAACATTTCCATAACAACATTCCACAATATCAACATAATGTACTGAAACTATGAATCCCATTCTCATCCTCTCGAGCGGGAAATATTTTTTGCTGATATGGAGTCATAATTAAGAAAAACCCTCAAGGTTCCTAAAGGAACATAAAAACCTTGATTAGCGGCTTTGGCGGTTGTACTACCTTGGGACACCCATGTCATGTATTGAGATCACAATGTGGATAGCTGGCCGCAGGTTTGCTCAGCCCCTAGAGAGGTAATTTAGAAAGTCCTTCCACAGTTCTGTAATTAGAAGCCTAGTTAATGTTCTGAGATTGGTTGGTGATGAATACAAATGGGAACTTTACATGCGATTTAATGTTCTTTTGCATCTAATCCTCTTGTTGATTGGGTAAGATTTTCCCTTCCCCACAATGGGAATTTAATATATTTAAGTGGTCTCACGTATAAAAAGAGACTTCTTACTCTTATTTTGTTATCATACCATCTTTGTTCTATGTGTAGGAGTCAAAGAGAAGAAATTGATTGTAACGATTGAAACATTGTCTATCTCAGAAATTGAGTGCATTGGCTCCAATTTTAGATGCAGTAGTAGTTAATGTGGAAAAGGGACAGGTGTAACACATTCACCATCTGCAAGTTGACAGGCATGACTTTCCATTAGGATTTTGTCATGGAGCCAAAACCTTATCAGTGTCTCTGAACAAGCCCTGAATTCTGACTTTGGCTTTTTGTTCAGCTGTGTGACAAGCTGTACCTTTAACAATCTGCCACATCTCTGGAGATGTCGATGCACAACAGATGCTGCTATTTCTTTTTTTAAACACTCTCTCACCGTGATAAACACAAAGTTGAAAAGCGTAATAAAATATTTTTTGCATGCAGATTTACCATATTATCAAAAAAATCCCATATATACTGAGTGTCAAAACTTCCATTGATCTGATGTGGTGGCTTTGTTTTTTGGAAAAATTGACTTGCCATCACAACTTATATGGAAAGATTGTATCGCTAAAGGAATTCAAGTTATAGATAAATCTATTCCATTTTTTTTACCGTGTGTTTTACATTTGGAAGTTTCTGTAGACCAGCATTCTTGGACTGACATTTACGTTTGGGATTAGTTGGACAGGGCTGGCTAGTGAGCACAGTCCTGGAACACACATGCAGTGCGCTGTCATGTGCGTCTCCAATGATTGCCAAATAAAGCCGGCCAGAATTGAGATGGACAGGGGTGGTAAAAACGATTGATTTTTTGATGGTTCACCGGACACTCAATGCAGCTGCCCATCAGTATTGTGTCAGTGTTCCCCTTGACCAGCTCAACTCTGGTGTACAGAGCAGAATGGACAATGGCTTGGTGCTAGTTGTTACAGCCAATCAAAAAACTAAACAGGACTGTCATCACAAAGCATTGTTTATCTACATTTATCAGACAGAACATAAACAATGTTCCCTAGATAGGAAGCATACCTCTCCCAGCACTTCAATGTCCTTTGACTTCTGTCTGTGGATTGCTACAGTGGGTGGAAAATGGAATCAGAAAAACTAGAAGTGATCAGGCCAAGAAGTCAAACTAATGTTCCCTCTGTCTCTCTATACAAACAACAGGCAGCACTTCAAATGCACATGGTGTGATTATCAGCAGTTTTAATGCCATGATCAATCCTGGAGTCAAGCTACCATTTAAACCCTTGACCAGGGTCAGTGATCTCTCATCAAGAGGAAAGTATCCAGCACAATTTAATCCCTGGCCTTGTCTCATCATATCACAGTGGCATCAAGTCATTAAACTGTACATGTATACGATCTGTAGGGAATCGACTTATTAAATAGCTTTATTTTGAAGCCTCATTTATTTGGCCCGAAAGAAAATGTGGATAGTCGGGTGTATAGTGCATAAGATGTAGGCAAAACTTTGCACTCTGTCACAGAAAATGAATCCTAACCTTTGAGAGATTTATTGACTGGTGTAAAAAAACAAACTTGAATTTAGTTGCCAAATCTTCATCACACCGTTGCTATTAGCCAAAAATAAATTTAATTGAAAAGATGACCCTGATTATCTTTTTGATTTTGAGACAGGTTGGAGGTTTTAGAGACCACATAAAAGATTTATAATTCTGGCTGGTCCGAACCTGTAAAATGTATAATAATTTAGATTTATAATGTATTATTATATAATATGTATATATATAATTATAAAACAGTGTTTGCAGTTAAGCTACTACTAAATTTAACTAAACTAAACTACTAAACATCTGCTCCCCGGGCGCCATACATGGTCGCTCACTGCTCTGTGTGTCCTGAACCAGATGGGTTAAAAGCAGAGGTTAAATTGCCCTACAATTTCATTAGTGTGCCTGTGAATGTCTGTGCATGTGTTTGGGATAAATAAATGTATCTTAATTAAATAAGCTTAATTAATTTATTAATTTATGATATTTCATAAAATGGACATCCTCCGACAAAGTTGTTTTGTATACTATGATGGAAATATAAGTGTGATTGCTTTGCAATTTTGTACAGGACTGCACAACACTTTGTAGTTGATTGATTGAAAAATCCTGAAAAATATATCTGAATAGATTTTGAAGAATTACAAAGAAGTTCTCTCAACAGCAGTCATGGCCAGACGGTCGCACCAGATTATTCACAATGTAGCTACATGAAGAGGTTGCATTATTACATTTTACTATTATTATTATTACATGTCATTTAGCAGACGCTTTTGTCCAAAGCGACTTACATTTTTTTTAGTACACTCCACATTTAAGAGGGGCCATTTTGGGGGGTTCAGTGTCTTTGCCAAAGACACTTAGGCATGCAGATGGGAAAGAGTGGGATTCAAACCAGCAACCCTCTTGTTGCAGAACACCCACTCTATCCCCTAGGCCATGCTCTCCCCACTAGGCCATGCCTCCCCGCATTGAAACATTCCTTGCATAACACTCTTCACACAAAAAAAAAGAGCTACTTAAAAAAACTGTTCCAAATTGAATGTTATTAGGTTTCATCACATTTATCAGTGCTATGACATAGTGTTTGGTCAGCTACTTAAACTTTTGTGTTTGCACTTTCTGTGTGAAAAAATAACTTTTCTTCGAATCAAGGACTGTTTGTGCTGGTGAGGAGACCTGGCCAATAATCAGGGATCAGCACTCTTTCAAGAGATGATAAGTCTGGCCAGGACCTCCCTGCTTCCATCTTAATTCCGTCTGAACTATCTGAAATAGATCCCTCAATATTCCGTGTGAGCCAAGTCTGCAGTCTTCATTACGACATCCATCTTTTAAGTTGTTGAAAGTCTTCTATCAGGGTGCATGCCTGTGGGACAGCTCACTGCATGGCTGGATGACCCACATATTCAATGTTGCCATCTTTATTCACTTTGGTCCCCTGCTCTCTCTTTTTCCATTTACCAGGGCCTATCTGCTCATTTACAGGCTGCTGTCTCACAGCCCATCCATCATTGTGTTTAGTGCCATACACTGGTTTTAATGTATTTTCTCAGGGCTCTCCAACTGTGTTCCCTTCCCGGGGTAGACGATCAGTCTCACAGAGCTGGGAATTCAGAGAACAACCAGGTTCACTGCACAGTCAATACAGTAATGTGTCGTTTTAGTATGATGTTTTCGTTTTTTATGTATTTTTACTTTATCTTCATTTTAGAGATTAGGCACAGCATTAATTTAGTCTTTAGAAGGAAAACTTCTACAAATAACCGTAACTAAAAATATATTGCTATGGAACTATGTGCAACAGCAAATATGTATTTAAATTAATTTTGAATAACATTTTATATCAACATATTTAGTGACTGATGTATTAGTCAAGTAGCTAAATGTTGATAAGGAAATAATGAGGATTAAGGATTCAAAGTGTTTTGCCTGCAACATCCTATTTGCAAGAAAACATTTACTGAAGCAATTTGAACCCTTTTGTGGTTCTATTCAAAAACCCGGCAACAAGGCTGAGCTGGTTAAAACTCCTAGGATTTAGGTCTTTGTTAAATATTGAACAAGCCACAAAGCTTAAAACATAAGACAATATGTTTATTTTATTAACAGTTAATTCTAACCGAAATTCTTTGGTTGCTTAAAACGAACAAGAAAGCATATCAGAATACAAACCCCTGTCTTCATGGTCAAAGTTGCCGTAATTGTTCCGTACTACCATTGACAAGCATCTCTATCCAACTAATATACTCTCAGAGTGAATAATATTTCTAGTGGACAAGGTGGAAAATATTTTGTTCCTTCAAAGAACTGAGGACTCACAGTCAATATAAAAAGTACACTGAGTCAATATTATTTAATTCACCTCTCTGAATCTTACATCTTCAATAAGTAATTTCCCCCTTTGACACATACCAATTTCTGAATGTCAGAGGTAATAGAAGAGGAAAGGAAACTTCGAGGCACCCTTCATTTTATCTGCACAGCCAACACAGAGAAATATCACTTTAAAATCCGTTTGACATTGTGAATTACTATACAAACAATGATGACATTAAGCATAGCCTCTGTTGTAAAGGATCTTGTCAGAGTGTTTTAACAGTGCAGTCACAGAACCACGGAGGTCATGTCTGGCTGTCTTTCTCCGAGACCCGTTTGACACTGCAACCTGTCTCTCTGTGTCCGGCCAGCATGCACACTGGTCCGTCTGTATGTGATAGACACAGGCATCTGTCACTTCAAAATACTGAATCAAAGTGAATCATGGCAACAGGCCCACAGCATTTGTACCACATGTCTCCCTGTCTGTCTGTCTCTGCTGGACTTTCACCCTCATGACATTGCTCGTGGTTCGCTCTCAAGCAGACAGAAAAACTAGAAATTATGTCTAAAGATTTGGACATAGATACAATCTTCAATGTCTCAGAATCCACAATGCGTTAGACTCACCTTAACTGTCCTGAACAGGCAGTTTTAAAGCAGGGTTAGCGAATCAATCCGTACAAAACTTCAGACATGAACAAGTACAATAAACACATCGTAAAAGACCGCCTGAGATGTGACTATTATAGGCCTTAGACACAGCACCTGAGCCAAGTGAACTGTAAAAAAACTAGCCTGATGTTCTGTATCATGTTTATTCTTTATGGACGGGCTGCAGGCCCTCACACATGCACACACACACACACACACACAGACACAGACACACATACAGGTAGCAGTAGAGACCAGTGAGAAGTGAACGTTCTACTCAAATCGACACAGATTGCTCTTGTAGCAAGAGTCCTTTATCAAAACCTCAGTTCAACAAGCGCTTGAAGATGTAGTGGAGTGAATTTACAGCTGCTCCCATCCACCGCAGTATGTTTTACACAACCACAGGGTGCTTGTTAGATGAACTGTACTGATAAGATATATAAAAAAACGGCTACACCCCGATGAGAGGACCCCTACAGCCTTACCTCTGCAACCTCGACATTAAACCTCCTTAAACTTAAGAAATACTTTTTAGTACAGCTTGCTAATATCTGTTTCAGTGGGAAAGACGTACAACACATGCAAATATTATAAACTATACATGGCCCAAAACACAAGATGATTATACATATTCAAGACTTGTTAAACAATTTTTAAAACCTGTTGAGCACTTTTTAATCATAACATTAATCATTCAATTTTACAATTATTTGGGGGGGGGGGGGGTTGGATTTAGACTACATTGTATTTGGTTATGGCTTTCTTGATTAAGTACCAATAGTATACCAATACATCAGTAAAGGTATATATTATATTGGACACAGGTCATAGTCAGAAGTCTCCTGGAGCTCATTTAAACAAGATGCTGCTATTAAATATGTTGATTAAACATTAAATTGTGCTGCTTACAAGCTACAATGATGAGTACACAACAGCTCAATGACCCAACTATCATGGCACACTTCAGTCTACATGGGCTACATGCACTGGAGTATCAATCATGTGAAAACATCTCAAATGTGACAGTTCAGGCAAATGGTTGCTGTTCACCATCTGTGCTTTGGACCTTAGGTAATCTAACGACTCGCCATTGAACACTATCCGTCAATCTTCTATGTAACTGTTATGTGCCTATATGTGGCAGATGAGAAAGAAAGTATGTACTGTTTGACGAGGGCAATTAATGGTTAAGGAGGTGTTGTTGGCTTCTCAGGTGTGTTCATGTTCATGCGTCACCTAAAAGCTACATAATGGTGAGCTGTGACGCATTCAAACTGTCAAGATGCGTGTGTTTCACAGAAATACCCTAACTTTCCATTGGAGTAAATAAAAGGTGACAGTTCGAACTCCAATATACGCCTGTGTGTCTGTGCCGCTGACTCACAGCTTCTGAGACAAAAACTAAACACACACCATCTCATTGATCTCGTCCCGGGGACACGTAAAAAGATGGCGTGATGGCGGCAGCATCATGTGTTAATCTCTGGTGCAGCCATGATGTTTAATATATTGCTGTGAAGGTCAAAAGAACTTTCCTCTTATTTTGTTCTCTTCTTATTTCACCTTCTGATGCATATAACATGAATTGGCTTTGCCGATTTAGAACAGTGATGTATATTTTACAGCAAACCCAACAGAGGTTTCCATTGGATATTTACAGTACAAGACCATTCATTACCAAAGCAGTGTCTCCTCATAAATTATAAATCTGACTCTACATAGACAACAGCCAATTTACTCTTGTATGATGTCTTAGTCTGGTAACCTTTGTTAGCTCCCAGCAAACCATGAAGGTCCCACTTCAGTTTACATGTATTTGTAAATATAAACGGACAAAACAGAACAATGGTCAAATTAGACCGCAGAGCATGTTTTGGTGTTTTCTGTCTTTTATTCTCTTTGGGATGGACAGCTTCTATTAAAACAGCTCGCCGGAGCAAAAGATATTAAGTTCCGCCTCTCACACCGCTTAATGCACTCTGGCTGTTTTGTGCTGTGCAGTCGTGCAGAACTTGCTCACCGAGGCCATTTGAACCGCATTGCCTGGGGAAGTGTATGGGATCGGTGTAATGCATGCCACTCACACGTGTGGCCTCTCAATGGTCTTCTCCTTGGCTTTCATGTGTAGTCTCATACCGGCGAAAATATTCAGTGCTAGTTTGTTTTACCCAGGTGGATATGATTCATTTAGAGCTATTTTGACATCTAAGAACATTCATAGAGGAAGATTTAATGATCAACTCTAAAATAGTCATGGGCGTGATGAAAAAATCTTATCACGATATAAAATTAAATCACTATTTTTGTCATTTCTGCTTCAGATGGTAACAACGACATATCTTGACAGCATGAGCATTAGAATTTAACTAAAGCTAAATTTGAACTATTTCACAGGAAAAACTGACACAACAACCAACGTGATACCTGAATATTCATGAGTACACAAAATGTTTCAGTTCACACTGGATTCTTATTCAGTCAAGTTAAAATAAAAATATTATAAAGTTGCTACATTGCTTCAAACTAATTATTATGGTGTATAATTCTGTAATGTGACAGTATTCTGTAGCCCCAATATTATTAATTAAATGTGCAAAAATACAAAACATTATCTGGTATTGGTGTCTCATATTTCAAGTATCACACATTAATCAACATTTCGGCAAGGTGTCAGTGTTAGCCAGCTAATTTATTTTCAACTGCAGTCCTCTGGCACGATGTTTTGATAAAAAGTATATCAAAATGTAAATTCATGCTGCTATTTTTCATTATTTGTTTATAATTTCTTATGTCAATTTGTTGGTGGAACTAAAACAAGTTTTTTCTACATGAGCAAACTATGATTTGAAAATCATTATATCAGACAAGTCCTCAATTAATCCCTCTTGATAATAACTGTAGCTATAGTACAGTATACGATAGTCAGTTACAATAAAAAAAAACATCTCTACAATAAGTGCATTTTCACCTTCCCTGGCAATTTAAAGGACAAATCTCAAAAGTGAGGCTCCATCTATACAAACCACAGTAGATTTGAATCATAAGCAACGTGGTGGCCAGGACAGGAGAGGGACAGCACAGACTCCTACCTGAATGTGCAGATGGTGTTGTGTCAGGGACTCGACTGGTTTCTTGCTCAGTGGGATACTTGTTCTCGACTGGCACCAGTGTCAGACATACTGAACGGAAGGAGCAGGCGGGGCTTAATCTAATTAGGCTGGTTTCAGAGCCAAATGGCACCTCCAGAGCAGAGGAGATAACTGTGGTGCACTTTTAATTTAGCTCTAATTTGATCTCCTACCGAACAGGCGTATAGGTAATTACAGTAAATCAAGTTATTTTAGGGTCACATGGTCTTACTTTTTTTTCTTTGCTTCTGATGGGGAATGCAAAACCAATAAAATGTCAGCATTTTGTCTGACCTTATAACGAATTTGCTCCCATTCCAAATTCAGAGGAAATGTGAGGCAAACAGAGACGAGCAGTTCTGCATAACAAGGACAATAAGTTATCTGGGTTGACAGTGCAAGAACAAGTCAGCAGTGCTTCCATATGAAAAGGCCAGCGTGTGCATCTTGCCCTGTGTTCCTGCTGATTTGAGACAATTGCCGCTGTCTGTCTTTCTTACTGTATGGAGTGCTTGTGGTGAAGTCAACTCAATGGAAGGGCTAGTTCTTCATCAAACTAACACGGCTGCAATTAAGACGGCTCAGATCGAAGCAATGGATTCACTGACATCGTTACGCTGGTAAACAAGAAGGCCATAGCCAAGAGCAGCATGTCCAATCTGTAAGTGAATGTCAAGCTTTAAATGTCCTGATCTGGGCCGACAGTAAACGCTTGAGAAGGCATGTCAGGTTATGCAAAACCAAGTGCAGATGATTCACCGGCAGCTGATAGTGACATACTCACTGCAGCAGGCCCAGTGTGAGGCGTGATGTCTCCTTGAATCACCAGCTATGAGAAACTGTTTGAACTTTGACATTTCACTAACCATATTTTTTCTCCCTTCCCTGTAGAGGCCAGTGAGAGTGATTTTTTTTCTAATCAATAAAACCCTTTAATGTGATCATACACATTCTCATCATGTTCTCTCCCAAGTCACAAAAACAGTTTCCTCAGTAGCCTTGCTTTTAACATACAAAGCTATCAAAGTCACAGATTACAACCTTTTCCAAGCCATTTCAGAAAGGAGCTGCACATAGGGAAACAACTCTGCCAACAAATTCTCATCTCTGGAAGACATCAACCGAGATGTGAGAGTATATTTTTGTGAGTCTGTGTGGAGTGTACTTCAGGGGACATTTTGGTCCACAGAAGTAGCTGCAGAGTGAGCGCTCCTCACTTTCACGCTGCTCTCAGGGGTGAAATCTCTCCACTACCTCAAGTTGTCCTGTTTGCACGGTGAAGATATCTTGGAAGGGAACATACGGCTGCAGACTCAGACAGAGGCAGCTGTCTGGTCAGGCTTAATGAAAATGGTATGTGCTGCTTTTCTGCCTATTGGTGAAAAATTTACAGCTCAGAACAAATAATAAGTTGTTGGTGTAGTAAGCAGGCATTGTCTCGCAGGGATCACTTTGCTTGTTTAATAGGGTGAGTTCAGGTAACGTGAGACATCAGGGAAAGTGGGTCAAATAGGCAGGTTACGAGAAAATCGCTTTAACCCTCTGACCATCAAATACATGAATCTGGAACAAATTGTATGGAATGAACGATCATATACTCACCAGTATCAGGTTCAACTGATATAACCTAATCTAATTTACATCCATCACAAGGGATTCTGTATGTACTGCCTTTATCTTCGGAACGTTTTCCCCACCTGCCTCAGGCTAAAAGCTCCAGAGCACTGACCCTGTGAGTGTTGGTTACGGATGCCGATTACATGTCAGTCAATTCTAAATTGACACCAAGCAACTCTTAATTACTCCCCCCAGTTCGCTTTACATAGGCAGCGCTGACGCAGGCACTTGATACGCATTCTGGACAGAATAATGCAAAGACCAAGTCAAATGCAGGTTAAACTGGTGATAACATTGATGAATCATTTGTCATGCTGTCCTCGGCCTGTAAATGGTGCGGTAGCACTCATCTACATGCAAGTGCACGACCGGCTGCAACTTGCCCTGGCCATCAAAGCAAATAAGGCCAGGTGCGGTCAATGTCAGTCAGCCAGGAAGTCTACAAAAGCAGTTGAAGCTCACACAATGTGAACAACAAAAATGGAATGCCATGGACAGAGTAAGTACAAATGACAAACAGGTAGAATGACAGAGCCACAAGAATATCTGAACAAAAAGGTTGCATGTCGCCATGTCAAAGTAGAAAAAAACATGCCTAGATCTGTCCTTTTATCTGGATTGGCTCCAAAATGAATGTGTTATTCATTGGGTCGACCATTGGCAATGAAAACATTACCTCCTTGGTAGAGGTTATTGAGACTAATAAGTTTAGTCATGATGGCGTAATAACAGTCATGAAAACCCAGTAAACAAAAAGCATTAAAGTCAAGATCCTCAAGTCAGGTAATTAGGTAAACACTAACCGATCTACTATGTTCTCTTTTCTGAGACTTTCATTTAATCTCACTGCCTTTCAAGTTTTTACTACTGGACATTTTAATACTAGTTTCCATAGATGTCTTTTTTCTGGACAGTTTATAGGCATACAACTACGTGAGGTCTTTTGTCAGGAAATATAAACAAAGGTTATTTCAAATCTTTCAACAAATGACGAAAGATTTCATTGGTATGGAAATAAAATAAGGTTAAATAATTAAAGAACAAAAAGATGGATGCTTCTGTGAAGTTTTGATTCAGAATAAATGTTGATTGTGTATGTTGATACGTTACATGTTTTCTGCCTTTTCAGCTAATGTTATGTATGCATGCTGCCGTGGACCAACTAAAGGCCGGCGCATGCTTCTGCATTTTTAGGGACACGCAAGCGCAAGAGCCTTTACAAATAATGTTTAAAGAACATTATAACATTATTAGCTAAATTTCTTATTTGATGAATCGCAAGAATGTATGTATGTATATCACGCACATCTACAAATATGGGAATCAAGATTTTTTAAAGTGTGCATTCAACCCATGTATGTTTGTCTCAATTAGTGCTAAAGCTATAGAAGCATTCAGTCAGAATTCAGAATCAGAATTAACCGCTGACTGGTACCTTAGTATTGACTGAGTTAGTACTCAATTTACTTCAATTTAGCCCAGTAAGTGTGTCAATCATCAATTATTTTCCTGACCAGTGAAAATTCCACATTTCCACAGCCTGCTGTGGTTGCTTCATTATTTTCCGACCACCTACGGTGATGTATACACCCCCCGCTACAGCTAATGTTGATGGCTCACAGAAGCAGCCAGTTTACTGCAGTTAATCGCTGACTGTTGGCAAGATGCCCCGAGTTGTCAGCATGTAACACATCAGCATAAACAAGTTGCTGCCTTCTGCTCCTCAGAACCTTGGATTGAGAGCATCAAGCTGCTTGTCATTGCACTTGTCAATTGGCTCATCACTGAATGACAGCTACTGTCAGACGGCAAACTTCTCTAGAGGATCTCAATGGTAAACGGTAAATGGGCCGCATTTATATAACACTTTTCTAGGGTGCTTTCGCTCTGACTCAAATTTATCTATCTACAAATTCACAAGGCGCCTCTGTATATCGATATAGCTCCTCTGTACAATCTGTGTCCAATAGGGATGTATGAGTAAATGAGGTTGGACACTGCATTTTAATAGTTTTTATGTGGATCTGTGTGCAGTTTAGTAAGTGTTTTGCCCTTTGAGATATATATATATATATAGAGAGAGACACATTTTGGAGCATGACACATATATAACAATCATGCCCTACTGTTCTCAGAGATGGAGATCATTCAACACCAACCATCCCATGATTCACCATAAAAGACAGGACAACAAACATCTGATTGCTGATTAGCGATACCTGGAAGGACAAGAATCCTTGGCTGTATATAAAGGACGATAAAATAGAAGATACAAAGGACCTGGAATTCACCTTTCTGATGAATTGGCAGTCGTGGGCAGTAGTTGTAAGAAAATGCAGGCAGAGACACTTCAGGAAAACAGATGCATCATATCAAATACAGATATATCCAGCAAGAAACAAAAGTAAACACAGCCCAAAACGGAATGGAAATAATGCACAAAAATCTTTCTAAAAGGCTAGTATCTGTTGCAGGAAATGTTGCAGCCCCCCCCCCCTCCATGGAAATGGTATAAAATAAACCAACTCCTGCATTAGCTTAACAAATGATGAGCCGGTCGAGTTCACATGATCATATATTCATCAGGTGCAACATAACTGGAGATGGCAGTGTTTTGCAAAACATTTCCTAGATCTACTTGCTCTCATGCCAGGAGTTGACAAGATAATTGATGGAAGTTGGCTCTGATGAAATTGAATTAACATTGCAGCTGATTGCAGGAAATTTGGATGGAATAGATTTCCCAGCGTTAAAACCCATTGGTTGCTTACTTCACCAACTGGCGTAAGCTGTACTCACTGAATCATTTAAATGTGTCTGGCTGCAATCATTTTGAAATGTTCATCTCAAAGCTACACAGCTCGTTTCATCAGTCCCACAAAACTGCACGGCTGTGACATGAAGCCGCAGATTACCCTAAACATGGGCTGGCAGTAGTTTGAACTCAGTGGGAGCAGTGTGGAAGTTAAACTCTGCTCTGGCAAGACATTCTAAAACTGTGATAGAGAGAACAAATCTAATTCTGTAAGTGGCAGGGAGAAGTGCGATGGGCTGCTGGAGTACTTCACCAATGCAAATCCTGTTTGTGATTAGGTCTGTATGAAAGACGTCTCACAGGAGCTGCAGAGACTCTCATTGAAGCAGGAGCGAAGAGACAACAGTTGTTGACACTCACGGCCACATCCAACAAAAAATTTAAATCAAAAGCAAAGGCTCCGTCGAGCATTTTTGCTCCGTTTAAAGGTGTGAGCATATTGGTGAGAGAGCAAGGGAATGACGGAGTCCTCGTTTTTTACCAAGCTGTTGTTGACAACTCGACTGCCTGCCGGCAAGAGCTGATTGTTCAGTGACTGGGAGCTTGAGAAGTGCAGCTGGCCACAAAAGCATGAAGAACTGTTTTGTTGGGCGACGCTGAGGTGGATGATGAGAGGAACTCCTCAGTGAACAAACCACAGAAACAATCGTGGACGTCAAAGAATGTAAACTGCAAGAGACACCAGGCAGGAAATACCTCTCGGGTACTCCTGCCAAAACGTGAGCGCAGATTTCTAGCAGTTATGACACCTATAGGAAATATGTTCTCTCTTTTCTCAACATCAACATCACTGACCATAATCCCTTTGTCACGAAAGCATGACACCCAAACTTCTGTTTCACATCCCGGGGTGGTTGCACTGCATTTCACGGTCAATATTGTAGCATGTTGTGCTTTTATTTTGTTATTTTGATTTTAGACACAGCAATTGTATTTTTAGTGATTGCAATGTACCACATTTCCTGATTTAGCCCATTTCTAGTTTTTATAATTGAATAACGTTCATAGTGTTATCCATGATAGACAACGGAGCCGGAGAGACACACTCAAAGGATATACATACAGCATCTATTCATTATGGTTCTAAAATGGATACCCTGGCCATATTCCAATACCCCTGGATACTGTGTTCCCTCATTACTGCCCAAACCTATGTGTGGGTCTGCCCTGACTTCAAAAGCAGTTGTGTTGTTCATGCCCCACAAGCTGGTATAATGGATAAGATGTATCATCATCTACAGATTGCAGACATTACACTAGACAAGCAAGATACTATGAGGATTGTACAGACTTCACTCCATCGGATCTTGCACTATAATGGTTTCCCTTGAGGCCCTGGAGAGAACAAAATCGGACTCCTCTGATTGTCCTCTGATTGTCACTGTATAATTCACACTCTGCTCTGTACTATTATTGATGTCTCTTTGAGGAAGCAGAAAAGGGATGCAGAGTGAATATTCTGTCATCATGAACTAATGAAAAGCCTCAGATGGAAAAGCACAAGGGCCTCTGAATTCTACACATGAGTTTTTACAATGTGTCCGGTGTACAACTCATTACTTTAGCTGGAAGTGGCTAGGTTCCATGAGATTACCTGATAAGACAACAGTCATAACATTGCGTTGCACTATGATGAATGGATACTGTAATTTAATGTAAGTTTTATTTCAATTCAGGTTTATAGCACATTAAGAATTGATAGTTTTGGGATCATTAGGTTGTTAAAAAAACTTGAAATAGACATTAAATAGCAATACCCACTATACCCACATGAGCATTGGCAATGACACAGTCGCTGGTGTAAAAGTGTTCAGTTGAAGAGAGAAATGCCAAATACATGTGTGAAAGTTAAGCTTTTAATGACATTCTGCAGAAAAGATCAAAATGCAGTCTCCTGCAATCCCCCAGCCAGGAGCAACAACCATTGACCCCACAAACAGATGACGATTAAGTGTCCTGATTTCTGCTGCTCCTGAATGCAGTGTTTATTTCTGATGTTACTTTAGTAAGTAACAAGTAACAAAAGTAACAAAACAGAGCCACAATGTACAGCCACACTACAAAAGCACAATCACCACTGTGACAGTAGCAAGTGTTAACTGGACTTGGGATTCAGACGTGTCCCTGTTTAACTCTTGCTTTTATTTCATGCCACATCTCAAAACACAATGGGTTAAAATAAGCACTGCAGGTATTACACAAAATTATCAGACTGGCCTTGGTAGGGAGTGAAAGAGTGCAACACGAATACATTACACTGTAGAGAAGAGACGTGACAGAATGGGGCTACAGTGCATTTTGCCTGCTTTAGTGTCCCATACTATACGCGGCTCAGGTTAGTGTTAGCAAGAGGCAAAGAGACAGGCACGGCTCTTCCCTCTGTCCTCAGCCTCAGCCAGGCTGGAAATAGGATTAAGGTTTCACTCCCATGCACAGATTTATTTGGTGCATTTTTTTACGTTTCACATGCAGCCTCATCTGACTGCAGACACACACGCATATACTGTATGCACGCAGTTGGGAGATGAGTCATTCCCTTTATGAATCACGCCGTCTCCTCTTAAACTTGTGTGGGGTTTTGTTTTTGAAAAAATACAAAAAATAGTTCAGTCATATATTTTTACACCATGCTCTGACGAGAGCATGGTGAAAGCTCTAGCAGATGGCTCACTCATGACCATCTGATCCTGTTAAAGGACACTTTTTTTATTTAGCACGGCTAAAAGCTTTGTTTTACTTCCTCTGATTGACAATTGTTAGTCATGGCCCAAAATAAATGGGAATTTGTGTTTTTCATTTTTTATTTAAGACCTTTTCACTGTTTGAAAATCTATTACATGACATTTTCCAATTGATCTATTTTATGAATAAAATGGGCAAAGTTAAGTTTTTAAAGCCGTTGTTTTTAACTTTCAGTAGTTGTTACTTACTCATTACTGAGCTTAGGTGCATTTTTCCTTTATCTCTGATTTTCCTTGTCGTTTTATTTCCAGATACATTTAACTTTTCACTCTGCTACCTATAAAAGCAAATATCTGTAGTTTCTAATATGGAAATTATGTTTTATAATACAAAGCATCATGTTTCATGTCACAATGTTATTTGTAATTCATATTAAAATGATCAATAACCAGAGGGGTATTGGTCCACTGATCCAATCGGAGCATTTCACCCACTTCCTGCAGCAGCAGCATCACTGGTGAAGAAGAAACCTTAACATTAGGGAATAGACTACACTCAGTAACGACTTTTACTTTTAAAACGTATGGTAAAGTAAGATAATGTAGTGCTTTTAAATGAGTACATTCTTGTCAATTTATGTTATTCTAGTTAAGTTAAATAATTGAGCTCTTCCTTCCTTGCAACTATTTGACGAGAAAAAAAAGAAAAACAATATCACTCATAAAAGCAACTAAGTATGTATGTCGCCTTAGCATCTATTCAACATCATGATATATCTAACTTATATAAGACTAGCTATGTACATGAGAAACTATTCAACTGATTCATAGTTCATATTGAAGCATGCTCTATATATTGCACATTCCCTGATGCCTTTTAAAACTTTACTATAAAGCACAAAGCCCGGCTCAAGAGTCAAATTACAAATGCATTTCAATCCATCTCCTCTACTCATTTATGAGATATCAGGATGCAGCTCAGTGAGCACAAAATCTTTTTTTCTTTTTTTTAAGACAGCAGTAGATCACACTATATCTGGGTGTCCTTGAAAAGTTGTGTGATTGTGAAGGTACGGTTACCAACATACATATACCATTCACATATGGTATATTTGTATTTGTTAATGAATAAACCAGTCCACAAGTATATGCTTTTATCCCGTTCTCTATTTTCATCTGGTATTTTGTTGTCTGAGAGGAAATTGTATGTATTTGAAAGACAGTTAAAATACAATCTGTGGATGTAAAGGTAGTGTACTAGTCTGCTTTATTTTACCTAAATAGTTTCCCTGTGTGTTTCGTGGAAAAGACAGTGCCACTGATTATGAGAAAATGGATACAGCGCACTTAGTAAGTGCCCGATTATTTGAGTTTGAAGATAAAAACCCTGTAATGATAAACAGGGTAAAGCAAAGCACAGCAGGAAAACAAACTGCAGTAATCTCTATAATAAGAAAAATGTCTAAAAAACTATGTACAACAAGTAAATGCCAATAGTGCTGTATGTAAAAGAAAGAGACATGATTGTTATCTGGTGATTATCACAGAATAAATTGGCTGAAAGTAAACTATAGATAAAGCCAGTAATTTCCCACAACTAAAATATAATAACAGATTAATTAGCAAATTGCGTTACTCACATTAAGTGTCAGGAAATAGCTCTAATTCATAACTGACAACTTCATGTTGAAATTTAAAGTCGACTTCAAAAGGAATTTTTTCACATGAACTCAGGACAAATTTTCTGGTAGGAACAGAATAAGACTCTTGAATTAACCACATCTTAATAGGAACTGTCATGGAAATTATTAAATCTAACTGTTATCCTTGAAATGTAACAGGTCCTCCTGTCCTGACAGCTATGCTCAAAGTTCAGTTGGATTGACCTGATGAAACATCATTATATAAATTCCACTTAATGTTTGCATGTGCCTGATATCAGGAAATGTTAGTTACTTTGAGTCTAACTTCCCTTGTGAATATTTGATGTTTTGCCCAATGTCTATACACTCCGGAGACAGGGGGGCATTTACCCCTTTTGCTGACAAAGTCTGACCACTGGACACCTCCTGCCTGCATGATATCGATGGATGATGTGAACACTTGAGCTGTGCATAAAACTGGCACATCTCCTGTCACCCGTTGTCAGAATCTTGATACCTGCAGTGGTGTTGGAGATTTTGTCCCACTTGGCCAAGTGTTTGCTCAGTAACTCTGTCTGTGTTCAAATCTATTCTCTGTAAATTGTCATTGAATTGATCACTGAGTCTGATGGTTTATTTCCTCACCAGGGAATTAAATACAAAATTCCAACACAGGAACCAATTATGAATATAACACTTGAATACTCTTTACCCTATAACTGGCTCCAAATTATACAACCCTCCCTTGGAAGCACTTAGGACTTGCACCTCAGTTCCCTTCAAAGAGGTCCTACAATTTGGATCTATAGGACACAGAAACCAAAGTGTTATCCAAGTGGATGGGCCCGTTTATGCTTCTACAACTTTCTCAGTTCTTTGAAGCGTGCAGTCAACAAGGTGATGTTTGTCCTTTGCTGACTCAATAACATTGCAGCTTTTGTTGTCCCCTGCCTTTCACAAGGAAACTCACGCAACACCCGGGAGTTCGACCGCTCTCTGCAATGGCCGCTAACTGTGTCTGGCACCGACAATCAATCTACCTTCAGTGTCACTTAGACGACACGCCTCACCCATTCTAACATCTGGTTAAACAGCGGAACAGTATTCACGGTCCCCATGCTTTGCAGAAAGTCACAGGCACCAAGCTGCCTCAGCAGCAATAGGTAAAGTGCAACAATGTTCAGGACAAAGTAGTTTGCATGTGTAGCACTGTCCTGCATTGACTTCATTCATAATTATAATCAGCGAAAGGCAGTGGTAATTACAGGCGATCGATCTGGACTGAACTCGGTGGGAATGCCGATCTTTTGGTGTGAATTTAATCCATAAATTTGGATTTCTGCTGTGGGGTCGAAGCGGAACCTCATTTCATTTTTTCTCCCTCAAAGCCCATTTCTCATCCACCCTTACTCACTTCATCGTATTGATCTTGAGGTAATGATTTTATATGAGTGATGGAATTTTGGTTTCGTGGTAAGTTGAGGGGGATGACTTAGAATTTCGACCCCCCCATCCCCCCTCTGAGATGTCGGCTGCAGAAGTTAAAATGTGAATTGACGGAAAGGCACCACTTCTCAAACTTGGTAGCTGCATTTGCTTATTAAAATATGACATATGTTCGCATGCATGAGGGGAATCAGTAATTCACTGGAGACTGGGATGTTCTTGCCAAAGCTGTCCTCAGACCAGATGCAGTTTGTTTCCCTCCTCCTATATATTTCTCTGCTGGTATTTTAAATAGCCGGATTGCTACTGGGTGAAAAATATCCAGAATTTGGTTACCTTTTTCTCAAATGCAAGCTTTAATTTCAAAATATTGCGCAAGTACTAGTAATTAGTAGTTATTAGGTGCAAGGTCAACATCTTGCAGGGAGACGTTGAAGCAGAAAACGCTGCTGTCATAAGCAGCACTAATAACAGTCTATGGGAGGCAAAGCTTCCCCAAATTTTCATGGAAATATCATTCTGAAGCTTTTTGAGAGTTATTTGGCATGCTGATGCGAAAGCTAACAAGCTGTATTGATGCTCTGGGTCAAGGTGTGTTGTGTTTTTTCAAGCACAGCACCCAGTGGATCCATAATGGGAGTCAATCTGCATCACCAAATACAGAAATATGTATTTATCAGCTTTCTAAATGATGCATCCTTCTTGGCCTGATGCTGTGTGAATGGCTTCTCCATCAGGTAATTAAATCCTTGACTTTTAGCTACAGACATGACGTCCTGCCACCGCCTATGGTTGCTATGAAACAGTTGAACATTGATGTTGTGGTATTACTTTAAAAGAAAATGAAAACAAATTCCTAGATTCACTCCCTGATCTGCATCTGCAACACAATTGAATGGGTTCTTCCTTAAGTCATATACCCCAACCCTTCATAAAAGGTCATGGATTTCTAAATATTGGTTGATTAGTTTCTGTGTATTCAAACCAGCAAACAAACACATACATAAACATAATCTCCTTGGTGGAAGAAAGAATGTCAGACCATCCTGTCTAACAAGATGCAGCATATCATAGTTAGTTAAATAGCCACTTTAAGGCTGCTGCACAATAAAAGGCAGATTTTAGACCCAATTTGCCTCTTAAAAAAATTGAGGGGGAATTTCTGGCTGGAGGTCAGTCAGTACAGATTGCCTGTTCAAATAATCCTGAAGTGTGAAGCGTATACAAAGTAGTCTTAATGCCACAGATTCAGTCTGAGCCTCCCCTATCTCGCATGATAAATATCAAATATGTTTGATTTACGATAATGGCCTCAGCTCTGACAGAAACCTGCAATAGCCAATGAGAGCGAGTTGACCAGGAAGCGTCACCAACCGGATGTACCACTTGTACAGCTGCGATTATAAACAACAATACATTTCCATCTCACCTCCAGCTGCAAAGCATACAAACCAATTCCACCTCTCAGCCATGATTTCATCCATAGTTCTTTTGCTTTACGCTGCAAAAAAGAACACATGGCGTCGGTCTTCCTCCATGTTTGTTTTTCTTCTGAAAAAGAAAACTGAAGAAGAAGAATTAGTTTCTGTGAGAGTTCAAGTCTCGGGAATTGCCACTGTAATATCCTTTCCTTCAAAGTGCAGTGTGTGGTCTTAGACTCTGGCAAAATCATCGAGTGTGTGACTTCTGAAGATTATGTCCGTGGTCTCCCACCTTTTTAAAATTGATCAAGAGTTGAAAATCCTAAGTGTGCAGCAGGCTTTATGTTCTCTTGTAGAGCAGAGTTAGATTTGTACCTGTTTAGACAACCATGAAAAGCTCAACACCAAATGTTTATTTTTTGTGAATAGAGCGAGGGCATGTGAGGGTCTAGCGCCCGTCAGGTTTTGAAATGCAGAGGATGGTTCTGCACCCAGAGGCGTGCACTTTGGTCAGAGGAAGAAATCGGTGTAGTCTGTCGTGTGAATGTGATCAGACCCCGACCCTACGCAGCACTGTCACAGGCAGCACATTTGTGTGGGAGTTGGGGTGTGAGGGAGAAGGGGGTTGGGGGGTGTCAGCGTGTGGGGCTAACATCTGTTTCAACGCAACCCGGGGCCCATGCCTGTGTTTGACCTTGCGTCAGCAAAGTTGGCCGGCGCTCTGCTCCATGGACAACGCGTCGCCTGTGGCATAAACAAGAGGAAGTGATGCTCACACACATATCTGCTGCGTCCAGAAAAGAGCAGCATGTGATCCCCCCCCACAAATCACACTCGCATTCACAAACACTTGTTCTTCTTTGCTCGCACATGATGCAAAAAATATCCACTCACAGACACACAAGCTAATGCCACTGTGCTCAACTCCACATTTTGCTTGCCTTCGGCCTTGGAAAGATCACAGTTGTCCAGCTTGCAGGATTGCAATATGGGGTCAGCCTTTAGATACACAGCTGCTCTCCCTCACATTTCTCAGCCACCCCTTAGCTGCATGCGAATGACAATTATATTAATGTTTGCCTTGCACACAAACACACACACACATGCAAACACAAGCAAAAGCTCGGCACATTTGCATCCACAAACGCAAATGAATGCAGAAGCGTGTACGCACCAAAACACACAGAAACACAGACACTCAAACAGCCCCTCAGGCTCTATTTGTATAAACAGAGGTTCTGCTGGAGCTTTGCAGCCGACCGGCTTTTCAGTGTCTCTGCCTCTTTTATAATGTGGTCTTAAACAACGACTGTCTCCCTCTTGTAGATCTTTCTTTCTCTGTCACTATTATTCCGCTTCACTCTCTTCTCTCCCTCTTCCTCTTAGCCTTTGTTCGTCGTTTCCGTCCCTGCCGCTGTTCTCTACTCTCTCACTGTCTGTCATTTGTAGCTGCCTTTTGTGATGTCTCATTACCCGAGAAGGTAAGCAAAGGATTTTTTTCCAATGTCTCTTCCCCATTTGTGTCCTCCACCTTCCTCCTCGCTCTCTCTTCCCTGTAGCTAAGTGCAACTTCAACTCCCCCCTCCCTTTGTGTGCAGTTTCTTCCCCCGAGTTGTCTCTTCTCACCTCTCTCTTCCAGCACTATTTTACAGTCTATCATAGACAGAAGTTGCCAAAGCTTTTCCATCCCTGCAGCATCAGGATGAGAAGGAGGAGGAGGAGGAGGAAGAGTGGAAAGAGTCTTAGCTTGTGGAGAGCAAGAGCTGGCACTGATGTTGGCATCAGACTGGTACAGGGATCAGACAGTTAAGTGGTCTCAGATACTTCTCTGAAACACAAATCCTCAGGGTCCCAAAAAATTGCGGCCATCCTCCTCACCATCTGTATCAGTCACTGATATCCAATAAATCTAATTAGAGTTGTAGCAAGCTGGAATATGATGGATTGTAAAGAATGCTAGGAATGGGTTTTAAGGAGGACTATGGCATATTCTCAAATTTGTATAACGTAAAAACCATGGAATGCACAGAACAGTATCTGCAAGCGTATACCATGCATCATTAGGGAAAAGAGACCCTGTTTGGGTTGAGGGGAGTATGCATAGATTGATTTAATGTATTCTCATTTATAAACTTTACACAATATTTTTGTATTTTCCAGTATGGTTTAAACCGATATGGTTATACAACCAGATGTTTTCTTGTCTCATCTTTCTGTCTTCTCTCTCCTACTCTCCTTGCCTCCTCTTCAGCTGTCGCTCCAGTCCTGTCGATGGAGGTAAACAAACAGTAATTCTAAGGATGAATATAAGTTATTTTTCAGTGACAGTTTACTGTCTCAGGCTCTTCACTTAACAAAATAGCAGTACAAGTACACTTCTGTATAAGAAACTCTCCACGGTGTGAAAGAGGTACCAAAGAGGTAGCTTGTGTCGTTACTTCAGTCATTCTCAACGCATTGGATGAGATTATTGGTTAAAAACATGTTTGCTGTGGTGAGCTGCCATTGAGAAATGTTACACAAAAATGTTGATAAGAAACCGGCAACATGCAGCCATGCACGCTTTTATTGGTTAGCAATAAGTGCTAGGTTTAGCTTGACTCCACGCACCAAACATAACATCATCAGAGCTCTTCCAACAGCGAGAGTCAATCAAAGAACTGCAAAACATAGTCAATCAACTGACTATTCATGTCAAATGGTGAAATGGGAGGTCTGATCAGCCTGCAATATTGGGTTGTTAAAAAGAGGAGACTTCAGCAAAAGCCCAGAATGGCAAATGTAACTCTGGTTGATCGTGGACGAACACTTGCGTCAAATGCCAACAACCAGAGCCGGAGCTAGATAGAAAGAAAAAGCTAGATAGGTATTTTCAGTATCATAGCAGAGCCAACAAAGAAAACAAAAAGGACATTGTTGGTGAAGTCGAAGAGGAAGGAGAATTTGACTGAGGAAAAAAAAGTAGTAATATCTGAACGGCTTCTGTGGCGAGAGTTAAAAGAGTCAAAAGGACACAGGGCAGATGACGGAGGGGTTAATCATCTGGAGGATCCCCCTAGGGTACTACTTTCTTCTGTAATGATACTGCACATTTTCCAACCATCCCCTCTCGCAAATATTAAGTTGTAGGTTGGCCAAGGCGGTGAAGAGGAATGAATGTGGCTCAGTGGTTGGTCAAAACCTTTCTCCTTTAGATTTTCGGCAGAACAGATGGTCTTTGACAGACCTGCAACCTGCACAACTGGTTAATCTCACAAAGGTTCACCAGCTTTTTCTTTTCATGAAGAGTGACAAGTTATTTCTGGGTTTAAAAATCTGTAACCAAGCCAAAAAGCCATGCAGGTTCGCAGGTCTGGTTAAATCGTAATGTTTGTTTCCATTCTCTTGTACTCCTCTACTTCCCTCTCTAAGTGCGAGGTCCCCGATGCCTCTTTCCATCCGTCTTCAATTTTTCCACGCCTCCTGTCATTCTCCTCCTCTCTCGTTTCGTCTCCCTTTCTCTCCGGTAATCTCCCATTACCAGAGATGCCATGTTAGAGAATGAGTGTTTTGAGGCAGCAGAGGCGTGTGTCTCCATCTCCATAGAGGCCAGCTAAATCTGAGACTACTCTTTGAAACGCACTCATCCAAATCTCTTCCACCCCACACACTTCCTATCACACACTCAATGCCACTTACAAAGCTATACATTCACAGAGCAGTCGATGGGAGGCGACTTCTGTTTTCATGCCGTGTTTATCTCACTTATGGGAAGAAAACAAGGGGACTCCTTGAAGCACAATGTGGCCCCCTGGTGACATGCAGGAGTAATACAGAAGCACTGCAGAGGTTTTTTTTCCTCCCTCAGCCTGCTGCCCAGTTCTGTGGTCTCATTTTGTTCACACAGTCTGTGCCTTCACTGTCAAGTATGCAGCTGATTCAGGAAAGATACTGCACACTGTAGTTTCATCCAAAGGCTGCAGAGCTCTGTTTGGAGACAGATGGTTCATTGTGTTGGTGGGTCTCATTTCTAAGTGAAAACATTTGCAGTGTTTGGATGGTTTGAAAAGTTTCTGTCCCAAATCAAAACCTTGTGCTGGAGTATCTCAGTAGAGACAGCATGGCGCCAAATCCACCTAGGTCAGGAGACTGATTCCTACCGTGATTATTCATCCTTAAAAAACACTCAAAACCTGCATTTACTCATATTTTCTCACTCACCTCATCAGTAATGAAAGCTGAAATATAGTAACATGGCAGTTCTTTTTAAAGAGCTACTCTACTGCTTGCAGGCTCAATATAAAACAATAATTGTGGGTTTTTCCTCACATCACAGTGTGTTGCTGCCAGTTAAGCCTATAGCAATGCTAGTGATATAGTGCTTTTAGGCGATATATATTTCGAGCTACATTATCACGTCACGATGCTGAAATGCTCAGAATAGCAAAGCTGCAACAACATGCCAAGGTTTAACAGGTAACATTTCACAACCGTCGCCATGTTAAAGATCTGGAATGCTTCAAGTGCAGCTGACCCTGTTGGGAACAACATGGTCTTTGCAGGTATTTGGTCATAAACTGCAGGTCTGGACACTGGATGAATTGAAACGTTAACCTGATAATGGCACTTTTTTAAAGTGAGGGGAATACAAAAGCAAAAAGGATTCATTCTGTGACTATGAAAGTCAACTCATCCAATATTTATTGTTTATTGTTGATGGACCAGATTGGTGGACCAGCAGTAAAACATTGTTTTTTCTACAGTCGCATTTGTACCTCGGTAAGAATGTATCAGCAACATCTCTTTTCAGAATGTCAAAAAAGAATTTGCCCACAATGATTTGTCAACGACAAGTAATGTGCATTGTATTTATTATGCCTTATATATTGTATTTGTTATGCCTTATAAATTGAATTTATTATGCCTGTTTTTATTTTATTACTTATTCTATTTTAGCTCAGTCTCTGAGTATTGCACTCAAAGTACTATTCACAATGTGTCTGTATATGTGCATGGATCAGGAGTAACATGATTTCAAATGAAACTCTCATTATATGTCAAAAAAAATGTTATACAGCTAAACCTTAAAAGCACAAATAATTTCCACATTGCATTTTCAAGCTGCAGTAGCATGATGAATATACTGACAGTGCTTTGTGTCTCTCCTCCCTCAGATGCTGAAGCTGGGTAACAGGCTTCCTGTCAACATGACGTGATCTAATCTACGGGCGGTGACAGTGTGAGTGAGACGTGAGAGTGCAGGGTACGTCATTATACAGATATCACACAGAGCATTAATGAGCAAGAGGTAATTGCTGGCATACTGAGGAGCACGCTCTCCAAGAACAGTGGACACGGGCAAATACACACTGCAAATGTAAAAGGGATGTCATTGTGATGCCACAATAAGGAAGATGCTTTCCTAGATCTAGATGATCACAGGCCTACATCATTTTTGTAAAAAGCAGTTGTGTTTTAATGTGAAAACATTACCTATCAGTGAGCTGCACAGCTCGTGAGTATGGTAGACTATGCAGAGCAGTCGGGGAAGAACAGGTTGTTTGATAAAGACAACAGCTATTGTTAATTTCTTTGTAAATGGAGGAAAATGTGGTGAAATCCCCCAAAAATGATGACAGTGCTCGCTTGACTGCCACTTTGCTTTCATAGGTCTTGTTTCCAGGCAGCGGGAAAGCACAGTGAGAAATCCGTCCGACTCTCACCACACCTCCAACCTACCACCCACCATCTACCCTCCTCCACACCCACACACCCCTGCAACCTTCACACCCGCCTTGCGAGCTGCGCACAGCCCGGACTCGCTTTCATGATTTCTGGCGCAGCGAGGTCTCTGTGGCATCGTCTGCAGTACAGAAGCACACAAAAGGAGGCTTTCTTAAATGAGTCAGTTAAACAGGAGAAACATACACACAAGCACATTTCGTTTTATGTGGACTGGGAAACTTCCAAAAGATTACCGGCATGGTTAAAAACAAAACAATTAAATAGTCGTGACAAGAGGCTCACACTCGGCGGTGAACACTCGAGCAAGCACTGCAAACTTGAATCTTAATTCTTTTACATTACATTACATGTCATTTAGCTGACGCTTTTATCCAAAGCGACTTACATTTTTAGAACACTCATCATTTTTATGAGGGGCCATCTAGGGGTTCAGTATCTTGCCAAGGATACTTAGGCATGCAGATGGGATAGAGTGGGATTCGAACCGGCGACCTTCTTGTTGCAGAGCACCCGCTCTATCCCCTAGGCCACGCTCTCACTATTCTTCTGTCCTAAAATGGTTTGAGTTTAATTCCTGTGTGCTGAAGCTATGGGGTGGAATAAATTACCATATACCAATTCACAAATACCCACGTCCCACTGATTGTAAATGGTGAAACTCAACAGAGTTCCCTTTGCAAACGCACAGTGATGAAACCCATCTGTTCCCTGCTCCAGTATGTTTTCTATTAATTGTTCGTACGTTCAAGACAAACATTCTGTATGACTTAAGATCAGGGTCTGACAGAAGGCCAAAACTCATTAAGGCTGATTCTGACATGCATCACACCGAGTGCCATTTCTGATGTTGCCACGGGCTCGCCACAGATGGAAGAGGTTGAAGCATCAAGGGAGCAGCTCAGCAGAGTTGAGCTATTTTCACTGGGCATAGACCTAATTAATTATTTATTTCAAAGATTTTAAAGCATGAATATATTTTTGCCATTAAACTGTGTCGTCTTTGTTTGTCGTCTTTGCTGGCAAACTACTCAGACCAGCTCATGACATCTGAACAAGAGGCTGCAACTTAGCCAAACCAATAATCTCAACATTTCCTCAGCAGACTGAGCCACAGTGCCAGCCACAGCAAACACACAGACCCACTGGCTGACTCACACTGTCCCAGAGGTATCAGCTCCCTCTTTCAGGACCACTAATGGAGTGGGGAAAGTTTTGGCAACAAAACATGATGCATCATTGTTAAAAGAGCAACTAGAAAAAGCCTGCAGTTCCCTAATGGCCCTGGTCAGCTGCCGGACTCTGTCACTCACTCGTTCAGTCATTTTGTCTCCTTCGTTAAAATCATCTTCAGGGGCTACAGCTGTTGGGAGAGTGCTCCTTCAATGGGTGCACCATCTGCCACGTTGAGCAGGTCTGCACTGCTCACTCACAATGAGGGTCCTCTTTTCTCAAGCATATCCTTTTCGAGATTTTATGTGCAATAATTTAGGATAAAAAATATTTTGGAAAAAAACTGCCTCGACCAATAAACTGGAACTCATTTGAAGGACCTTTAAATCTATCTTAGTATTCACACTAACTACCGGGAAAACATTTCTACTAAAGCTCAACTTTCATGTGTACATGTCAGTGCGAGGGACACGAGTTTGGGGCTTTGAGCTTTCTGGTTCCTGTTTCTAGTTCAACCAATCAGGTAAAGAGTCCATTAAAGAGCAAAAGAGACAGAACGCATGGACTGAAATGCTGGTGATCAGATTTTTTGATTTATCTCCATAGATAGGCATACAAGATGAAAAAATCGTATCCCTGTTTGTGTTTTGTGTGGAGTAACGTTTGACTCTTGTCGTGATAAAAGAAACTCCTTAGATTTTAAATAGTTTATAGTTTCAGCCTTATACACCGAAAGTATACACCGAAATATTGCCCGTGGCCCCCAAGGGCTAATATGTCATGAGGTGACTCCATATTTTAACGTATTTTCATCGGTAAAAAGTTCATATTTTGCCTTCTTTAAAGCAGAGAGGAATTGCATCGAACACCTTAGCACTAGTGATGTGCAGATTTCAGTTATACCTGCAGACTCAGTATTGATCCGTGGGTCAGGTGGGTAGGGTCATAAAAAATGTTCATTTCGGATTAATAACAGAAAGGTTTTGGGGGGTTAAAGATCCATCTTACATCCATAACGAGGAAAATACTAGGTACATTCTCGAAAATTTTAATGACAAACAAAGAGAATCTTGTGAATTTCTGCAACGAGCGCTGAGAACTTGCGCACTTTTAACACAGCCAGGCAACGAAATTAGGTCCCTATGTGTTTGTTGATTATTAATTGCCATTGGTTCCACAACAGTGTGGCCTCAATCAGAGTGAGTACAGACAGTTTGTCTCAAACTAAAGCCCATTATAGAGGCTACAGCATGTGACGTTTAATATTTAATTTCTCATCCAAGAGGTCGTCTTCAGTTCAGTTCGGCAGGTCTGGTTAGTAAAGAATAGATTCAATCTTTCGTGGGCACAAGTTTTTTATCCGTTCCCAGGGAACTCTGTGATTATGCAAATACCAGTGGCCATTTCAGTTTTCCAGAAAACTCTACATTAAATAAACGTGAATTTAAGTGTGATATATTTTCATATTATCACCAGGAGAGGTGGAAAGGAATTATCATGCTTGTGCGGGTCTCTAACTTGGAGAAAGTGATTCCTTCAGGTGGTTGATGAGAGGAGGAGTGAAGCGTTCGTGTGGATTCGGATTCAGTCAATCCGCGTATCTCTACTGGGCACATAACCTCACGGGCAATTTTGTTTAACCAAGATTTAGAGGCACAGACTTTCTGCTTTTGGACTTCTGACTTTTACACAATATTTTTGACTTTCTCACATAGTGAAATGTGACTTATTATATTTTCCACATTGATCGCACTAAAGCGAAAAATTGAATATTCCATTTCTTAAAGGCTTAAAGGGACAGATCACAACAAAATGAAAATCCCCTCATTATCTACTCACCACTATGCAAGTGGAGGGATGAAGAAGTGTTTGGGTCACAAAACACTTTTGGTTTTTAAAAAAAGGTAAACAGCGTTGTAGCAAAAAATCCAAGTGAAGTAAATGGTGACCAATTCTTCAAACGTTACAAAACATGAGAAAAAAAAACTAAAATACCTCCATACTGCTCCTGTGTTAAACCCTGACATTTAAATTTGACTGTAAACAAGGACATTTACATACAAGTCTTTAACCTAAATGTCTGCTGTTATCCTCCAAAGGAGCCGTGTTGTCTTGAGGCATCTGGGTAAATAACCATTAAATTAAATAATACAAGATGTACTAATGAGTTTGCATTATTTACCGTGCATTTAAAAGTTCTAATCATTTTTAATCAAGTAAAAAAAGGGTTTATCATCTGCCAAATGTTTAACAGTTCCAAAATATTTGTATATTTGTATATGTGTGTCCTCGAATGCAATTTTTTTGTGATGATTTTTTTCATAGAGATTTGATAATATAGCTGTCATTCTGAAATGAGTTCATTATGCGCTGTTATCATGTTAGATGTGCTAGAAACTGCACTGCCTGAGATTCGACTTCTCACTTGGCGTGAGAAGCCTAAATGTATTTTGCCAGAATTCAATACCGTGAGTTAGTGCTCTGCTCCCTCTCTTGGGTTGACTAATCCTTTTCACTCCCACACTGACTGCTGAAAAAGGAGAGAGAGAGAAAAGGAGATGGGAGTGAGCTAGAAAAAATGACGAGAGCGTGTGAGGGAGGCCGAAGTGAGAAATTAAGTCAGAAGTTGGGCTGATACAGGAGGGGAGTAGATCAGCGAGGCAGAGTGCGTCAGGATGGGAAAAGTGAACTTCGGGACAGACTGGACGAGATGGCAAGGTCGTGAAGACAAAAGCCGCCTGAGAGGACATGGGAAAACGGGTCAAAGTGCTCGACCCCTTTTACATCAACGTGGCGAGTCGCTCTCAGCCTCGGCAGTAATGCTATCAGAATGGAGCTATCACAATGGAGCTAACGCCAAAGGCCAAACCATCACCAAGCAGCTCTACAAGAACATGTTTCCCTCGGAGAGTGACGGACGTTATTTTCATTCCTTTCCTGCTGGAGATTTTGTGATAAGAACATGTCAACACAAACACATAACACTCAGTGCACAGACAACGATGAAAACGTTGAAGATATGAGACTGACGATGAAGATATGAGACTGACACTATAAACTAAAGCTGTGGAAGCCAAAAGACATTTGCGTGTAAAGTTTTTGCCACAGTATACAGCACCACTTCAAACTGTGTCGTTGTGAAAGTCTGTGCTACTTATGTTTATTGCCTTTATCCAAAATATCATGTATTGCACCATAGTCGGTCATATACAGATATACGTTTCACTACCAACCTAGAAAATTTGTTTTCTTTTACCATGTAGCCACCACGCAGGTAGTGTTTGAGTTAGAATAGGTTTTCTTTAGCTGACGTTTGGCACCATGGTTATTAAATAGTAAGAAACAGTGATCTATTTTGATCTTTGTTCGATTTGGCTGAAGTTAGTAAGAACAGGGCGACCTTTGTCAAGGTTATGTCAGAACACTGAAAAGCTGCACTTGGACTTAATGAAAGGGGCTTCAAGTGTGAGTAGCCATGATAATTCAGAGTCATATGTGTACATGGTATTAACATGTTGAGTGATCAGATCACAAGTGGACAGCAGGTTCTGATCCAGTTAGGCAAACCAGAGGTGATCAGGAACAAATTGTGCCACAGGCATAAATGCAATTACATTGTCAATCCACAACTATGTGGGCAGTAATAACATTTACAGCTCCGAGCCGATAAACATACAAAGCCATGTTCTTATCAGACAACCACCAAGTTATCCAAGATACTAGACCAACCGAAAAGCAAGCAAATACAACAAGGTAGCTTCACCGTCTATTTCTTTTTTGTTTTTGGGTTGTTTTTTTTTGTACTTGACATGTGCACATGAAGTGGGTCTGTATGTATGTGTAATAGTAGAGCAAATGCAATTGTTTTATTTGTAGCTAGTGCTGATATAATAATGTTTTAATTTATATATATATATTATATATATATAATATGATATCATAGATTTTGTTGCTTATATACGACTTAAAATGTATTCATGTATTATTATTATTATTATTGATAAGCAGTGTCCAGATGGCACCCTTGGATTAATGTGATATTATACTACTCTCTGGCCAAGATGAGAATCAACTGAATCATCGTATTGGCAGTATTATTGAAAAAAGCTTTCTATTTTAGCCATCTTTCACTATCCAGAGAACAGGAAGTCCAACGGTTTTTATTGAGCCCAAAAGGCGGGGGCAGGGATAATGGAAACCTACTAATGAAAGCAAAGAAAATGCTTCGAATAGATGAAGAAGAAAAAAATAGGTCTGGATCCATGATTTAAGCCATTACTGTAGTGTAGAGTCAGAAGGAAGAGAAAGAGCGTGGGCGAGAAAATGAGCGGGCATGATTAAAGATTATATGGGACCTGAAAAGGTCAATTCTGGGGAGGTTGAGGGGCCGTTAGGGGTGTGAAGGATGACGTGCCATCTTTAAACTGACAACTCCACCTTATAGTCTATATTCGGCCTGTCACGCGCAGTGGGTGTAATTGAATCCCGCATCTCTCTCATCTTCCGCTCGTGCAGCTACTAGCAGCAGACGCCCGGCACTCAAACCTGCGTCCCTGGCAAACAAGGAAGTAACATTCCCTCCTGCCAGCTTCACGGCTCACTGACCCCTTCTCGCAGCTTCATTTTGTAGCCTAATAAATAATGAAGGCTTGATTTCTCGGGGGGTGTTCGCAGACTGTGCACCTGGACACCCTGCGTGTCTGCTGGCAGACATTAAAAAGAGCTCGCCAGCAAACCTAAGTGATCCACCAACACTTCCTGCCACCCACTACATCATGTTAAGATGAGAGAGGCTTTTTGACTAAACTGACGGGAGTTCTTTTTCCTCATGGGGGTTTGCATATATTGTTGCAGTGTAGAATTTATTCACAGCTTGAATTCACTGGAAATTGCAAACATAAATGAAAACGTTTAAAGCAGCTAAACAGTTTTAATATCGGTCCCAGAAATCAAAACCACGAGATATAGCTGAAAATGTTAATTTTACCTGGTTGGTTGCAATAGATTCAAACCAAAACCTGAGAGCAGAGCAGAAAATATTGTGTCATAGTATACTAATCTAATGAGAAGAACAGGAAACAGAGTGAGACCTAATCTAATCAAATTCTAATGTAATCTTTAAGTTAATAAGGAAACTGAACAAGATTAGGACCCCTGTCTGCCTCAACTAATACCGAGTTTCCTTTGGGCAAGGCAGTTACAGGAAACATCCGCCCTCAAGTGCTCCTATATTATTGCACATCAGTTTGTGATGTTCGGGGCATTCCAGGTGTTATTGCCTTAGGAAATGGTGTCATTTACTTTTTTGTTTGCCTACATTTTCCCTCAACCTCCCCGAGTCCACCTCTGCTTCAGTAAGTGATTTCCCACATTGCCCAGAATGACTTGAAAAGCCCCAGAGAACAGGGAGGAATGTGTTGCATTCAGCAGTGGGTTATGTATGTAGGTGGAGAGGGAGCAAGGCTGATAGCAGCACCATTACAAACTCAGGAGAGCTTGAGCTTTTGCACTCGGTTAAAAATCCACGTCTCACCCAAAAAGCAACATGTCTTTTGGCAACACTGCATCCTGGTCGACTGAGGATACTGCCAGGGAAGAAATGTGTATCTTTTATAATGGATTTCTGCTTGCACGGTTAACATGGGGAGCACAGTTGTGAGTCTCTAAACAAAATCACTCCTCTGTGTTTCTGATGATAACAAAAGGCTCAACAAATATTTAACCTTTCTTTAAGAAATGGAAATAAACACCTCATTTTTCAAGAACTGACAGGAATACAAAGTTCAAAGCAATAGTTGAACATGAACTGAGATATAGTCATTATCTATATGCTAAAAGAGTTGTTGTCTCGTGGCTGTAAATAAGGAGGTGCCACGAAGAGACAGGGGAGAAAGTCCATTTGACCAGCGGCAATTCAAGATGTTCTAGCCACAGCCAAGAAATAACCTGCCACATAACCCCAAATAAAACTGGACAGATATAAAAGAGAAAACAATATTATAATTCTGGCCGTCTACTGGGGAAAATTGCATTTCCCTTCTGAATAAAACAATTCGTATTGGATCTTGAGGAGCAATTAGTCTGAGATCTAATCAGTGAGAGCTCTGCTGATAACCAGGTTAAAGGCAAAACAGCGGTGAGGTTCTGCTCAGTGAGCTTGCAGGTGTGGTCCAGTCTGGCCATTTCTTCATGTTCCTGCTGACCAGGCATCAGTAATCTTTAATAAGATCCATTCATCTTCCCTTCAGGACCTCTGCTTATTTCATTATTGGATCAGACTGCTGATGGCTATTATTCCCTGTGGATTTACTCGCCACTCAGGTAATATTACACTCTTTGTACCAGTGGGATAGTATATTAAGCCTGCAATGTGTTTTAATAGCTGGATAACAGAGAGGCATGTCACTGGACTACATGGTACATTCACCAGAGGCTAGATTAAGAAGTATGCAGTAAATGCAAAACACTTTTGATTATTTAAAAGCAATTATCACCTTTTCAATTTCGGTTCACATATGCACCAGGCGTCTAACGTACTCGCCAGTTCACATCAGTCGGCGCTAACAGCTGACAGGTCGTCAGGGCATTATTATCGTTTCAGTCTCTGAGTTCAGGACGCTGAGCATTTGTGTAGGCATTGACACGTGAGACAAAGACATAGAAACCAGAAAGATAAACAAGAAATTAAAATGCCGCAACAAATAAAGCAACTGCTCTGAGAACACATAGAGCCTCCATGGCTTTTCTATGCAACAGAATAAGATGACATACTCAGAGTTCAAATATCTGAAATAATACCACTTGGGTTTTCAGTACTACCTCAAAGGACGACAGTGCTTTATAGTGTTTCCCACACTCACACATTCTTTCACCTTTCAGACAAAAGATGGTGCAGTGCGTCTCGATAGCCTGATTTAACAAGACTTAATTTGATTGATCCGATCTTGGAAATGCTGTCGTATCTCACCATTGTAACAGAGAGAGCTGTCTGGTTTATATCCTACTGGTGTCAGCTGTAGCTGAAGGCAATGTGATGCATTCAAAAAGCTCTGGGACTCATTACAGATTCTTCCTTCCAAAGAGGGATTAAATATTATTTATCTGGCATGGGGTAGTATTAAGTCCACTTCCATTGCCTCTGCCCCTGTTGTCAATCTAAATGATATGCCTGCAGACGTGAGGCCTTTATTGGAGGGCTGGTTGTATTAGAGAGTTTAAATTCTGTGTGATA
Source organism: Platichthys flesus (assembly GCF_949316205.1). NCBI lineage: Eukaryota > Metazoa > Chordata > Actinopteri > Pleuronectiformes > Pleuronectidae > Platichthys > Platichthys flesus. Next base: position 20,887,421 of record NC_084950.1, on the reverse strand, counting down.
AGCTTCAACCCAAATTATACCAAATGCCAGAGGAACAAAAGATTGTAATTGCCTGACAACACGCAAGCAATTAGAATCCATCCCCTGTGTATCTCGTATTGATCACTGTCTGTTTTAGTTTATTACAGATTTAAAAGATATGTAATACAGCATAATGAAAAAGCATTTGTATATTAAAGTTAACCACTGAGGAACAAAATAACGCCTTGAGTTTGTCCTAAATTCTCATTTCCACCAGAAAGTCACACAGAGCCGAGAGGGTATTTTTTTTTCCTCTTTCCTTTTTCTTCCCGTAGCACTGCCCCACCTTGCCCATTCGTCTGAGGTTATGGTGCACTAAAACACACTCCACTGCCTCCGCTGACCCTGTCCAGCATCATAGATCTACATTACGGACTTGGTCCTGCATAGGCTGTCTGTATGACTGATTCTGCCGACTGACCCTCCTCCTCCTCCTCCTCCAGCTCTCTTTACAAGGGCAGAACTCTAGGTTTAAGTTTTTGGAGAGTAGTAATGCAGGGGGGGGGGCTACAGTGAATAGTGTTAATATTGTCAGCCATCTCTAAATCCTGAGAAACAACATGTTAGCTTTGGTCAAGTTAAGTCAACCTAACTTTTAAGTCGACTCAAACGAACAGCAAACTGCTCTCAAATAAGATTTATTCAGATTGATTCATAAAATGAAATCCAGAAAGCTGCACAATTAGCAAAACTCAAATGACCTTAATCATATTGTGAAGTATGAGTCAGTCAGAAGAGAGAGGCCAGATCAAACCCCTTCACAATCAAAAAAACAGTATAGGCCCCATCAGTCATGTGGTTTTGCACACAAAGCAATCCAAGTATACAAAGCATGTACTGATATATATATATAGATCCTCTGATGTCTGTTGTTTTGATCACTTTCAGTTGTCATGGTGCCAGGATTACTGTTCCAGACTGCGCTGTTGTAATTGTGCTCTATGCTAAGTTAAATTGATTGATTGATCATTTACAAAGCAATCCAAGTAATTAAAAGCTACTGACGAACATACTTTTTTCAAGCCACAATAATTCTTGATATCATACGTTGTGCACCTTAATAAACACTTAAGTCATAATTCTGTCAAAGCGAACAAGAAACTGAAACTTGTGGAGATCAAGTTGTGTGCTTAGCGTGGGTAACATTTTAAATACACTTAAAACAAATACACTTATTGTAAGCTAGAGGTTAGCTAACGTAGCTGACTGGGTTACTGACTTTCAGTGAGACTAAATCTTTATCTGTGAGCAATAAAGCGATGTCTGAGTGAGGGATGCTAATACACGTTACACCAGTGCCTGAAGTTGATCACTTATTAAGACCTGAAAGAGTAGAACAACATTATTTCACATGTTAAAGTTAAGTTACCTCAGTTTCTAGGTGGAGGATTTTTGCTGTTATCAACAAGATACATTTAAGAATTTAAGCCTTTTAAAGACGATCATGCCTGAAACTTAAGCTCCTTGTGAAGTACTACAGATATGAAGGAATAGCTGAATCAAATCATTATTTACAAGATAAGGTCAAGTAGATGAGTCGAGAACAACCCTTGAAACGCTGCCTTATCTCACAAACCAGAGACAGTAGGCATCCATAATCATTCCCACCGTCAAGTTCTCAGTTCCATGTTACTCTGGTTTGTAGTTTCATTAGCTTGTTAATATGTATATCATTGAGAAAAAACACACTGAACATAATTTAGACCTAAACATATTTGAGACCTAATGACTAATATTTCAACATATTTAAGACTTTTTTTAAATTGTGTGCTTTCACTAGGGCCAAAGTGTGAGTGCATAGCTGGGTTCAGTTTAACACTATGATCACTGTGAATTGTTTTGCACTGCATTTGTGCAGAATCACAGGAAAGATGATTCAAGTGAGCAGGAAGAGAAATGTGCTGCACAGCCTTTCAAATGAGGACATCTAGATTATATCATTGTTTGAAGAAACAGTCTTGTCTCCTCTTATTTCATCAAAAGATAATACAGTGAGATGTTGATACGTTTTAAAAGTAACAGTTTACCTTCGTCTTTTTCCATTAGCGATATTGCATGTGGACATAATCAGACGCTGTTTCAGGCTGACTGAGCTGTCTGGTTGTCATCATCTAGCCTCAGATATGGAAAAAAGTTTAAATAAACATATTTAGTTTTTCTTGAAGAAATCAACAAAGTGAAGTCACAACTTTGCTTTTTAAATTTAGACTCTGTGAACCTTCAAGAAATAAAGTCTTTGAGATGGCATCGTCTCAGAGATAAACTCCCCCCAGCTGTGATAAAAGAAACGCTATGAAACAGGGCTTTGCTCTTGTAGCTACACTTCTGAACACTTTAAGAGTCGTTTTTACAGTCAAGTTGTGTAGCAGGGATGGAGTGATACGGACAGTGATGTCCTTCAACGAAGTAGCACTGATCTTTCAGGTGTTTACTGTGTAATCTAATCAGCACTGCTCTGCACCCATGTTTGTTTTGTCTGTTGGAATGCTGCTCTGCCAAGCAGCAGCATGGGATTTAAAAGGTTTCCTTTTCATTAGCGATTCTCCTCGGTGCCCAGCCATCGCACAATTTATGCATCCTTCACCTGATTTCTCGTTAAGGTCCAAATCCTTTGTCACAGGACTGCAGCTTTATGAGCAGGTATCCAGCTCAGTTTTTGGATGTTGATTTAAAAGCGTTGGAGGATATTGATGGGCTGTACCCAGAGTATATCAGAATTAATTTAAGTCATGTCTCCTTGCGTAGAGGCCGTGTGGAGTTATTACCTCCTCATCGCGGGCTGCCCCCCTCCTTCTTTCTCTCCTTTATAAGAGAGGGTGGGAAAAACATCTCAATACAAAGAAGCTTTCAAAACCTCAGGTCCACTAAAAGCAATTCCGCCATGACGCCAGCAAAACTGAAATGTACTGTATCAAATGTGCCAGTTGGGTGCTTGACACAATCCGTTGGATTTCTGATGGGGTTATTTTCCCAAAGACATACTTGACAGCGCCTCCTTTTGCCTTTACACTTGCAGTGGACCTGCCCAAAATTCAGGATCTTAAATGGGCGGGTTGTTTAAAGCGCTTCCTTTCAGATTTCTGGGGCACTCCTCTCTTGCAAGATGCCAAGAATTTTTTTTTTTAAGAATTCCTCCGCTACTATTTTCAACATTTATATTCGTCATCGAAACCAACGTATATAACCATAATATGGCTTTTTTAAGTATTCCTTCACCTCTGCACATTTTATTGTGTTGTATAGATAGACATTTTAATGAACAAAACTGAATTCTGTATACTTTGAAACTATATCTCTTGGCTTGCATAAGCAAACTGACAGAACATATGTGTTGTTGAATCTAATCTTACTGAAGGTCATTAAACTGCCTCATGTACTAGGTCACAGTTGTCCGTCATACTAAAGGGAGAGGAAGAAAGGAAATGGAAAGTCGATGGGACTGTTCAGGGTGACTTAGCTGTCCTCGACATGATGAAGTGACACTGATTAACTCAGATTAAGACGTAGACACCTAGCCTTCAGTTTCCCACCATCAATTTTCTGGGGGCAGACAATGTCTGTAATTCCTTCATCTGCTGTATAGAGTTGCTTTAGAACCATTGTCCTATTTATGAAATAATAATGTGACTATAAAGCAGTGGTTTCAGTTACGATGTATTTAACTCTGTTTCTTGCAAGAGTAGTTGTCATATAAGTTAGCATTTTTTTATTTGCAAAATGGTGACAACAGAAAGTGACAACATAGATAAAATATAAGACATACAGACATACCATAATGAAGCATTTTAATGAACATATATTTATTTATACTATATTTGCGTAATCAAATGAAGTATGATGCAGCTGACAAACTGTACATTACATGAAGTCAGAAATACAGAGTGTGGCTCCACCTTGTAATCCGAACTTAATCTGTAGTCCTTATTCCATTGGTTAATTAAATTTAGTTCACATTTATTATTTCCCATAGAAATACTTTCAGCACAAGCTAATCAGGGATGTATTAGTGTGTGTACACAAAAGACAGGTAGACAGAGTTGTTATGCTGAGATCTGTAAGACAGTAGTGGGAAGGCACACAGCTAAAGCAGAAACTAACAATGTTGTGCCGAGTTCTGTCCACCTGCAAGAACTGTGGTAAAGATTCATTGATGGTTTGACAGTCCACCAACACAGCAGGATTTCTTCTTGTGCTGCCAATGGCCAGTCCAACTATGACAGATAGGTCAACAGGTTTGTGTGAGAGAGAGAGAGCAATGGCAGGGCTCTATAATGATCCAAACATTAAAATTTCCCATGAGATCAGTAAAAGTTTGTAAGTAACAATGCGAAACACTAGGTTAGTGATCTTAAATGTTATTATGAGATGTGTAAAAACTTTTAGAAACATTATGAAACTGTGTATGGACAATTTAGACAATGGCAGTCCTCCACAATCAGGAAACACTGGTATGAATTGTATTAGTATTGTGTTTTCAGGCAAAATTATGGCTGCAGACCCGCAAAGAGAGTAGAGAGAGACTAATATATTTATAATAAGACGCAAAAGAATTTCCTCTTGACCTACTGTCTTTACTGCCACAAAATGGCTGTTGCTCTGCGCTCATGTGTTGCCATAATGAGATGCCATAGTGATGATGGTGCATTTAAAAGATAACACTTTCATTATGCTTAAATAAATCAATTTAGGAAGGCAAAATTAAAATTATCCAGCTATGAACAATTTGAGGCAGTTGCGTATTAGCAATCAGTAATTGAAGCGAAATGTAAAACCAGTTAGTCATGGCCCATTAAAGGCAAGAACCCCGCTCAAAACTTTAGTTCAAAACGGGTTCAGGCGTTCAGTGGAGATATGAGTGTGTAAATACTAGAGAGCATGGCCACATTTTCAAGGAGCAGTTTTTGATCGTGCTGGGGGAAAAGGATTCGCTGTGATCTTGAAGCGGACCTGACCAAGCAGCTTGATGATTTTTTTCTCTAAGACGGCGTGAAGTTATGTTTAATTCCTTTAATTCTCTCTAGTAACTACATCTAATCCTGCACTCTTGATTTCACAAATTCCTGTTTCTCATGAATCACTGACTGCTTATCCCTCAGAGCCCTTTCTCCATGATGAAATAATAAAAACACTGTAAACAGAGGGGACCCCTGTCTGTCTTTCGGTTTTGTAGGAAATGAAAGACCCGTGCCAGTTGAGTTTTTAGCTTGGAGAGGGCATTTGCCTATTTGTAATACCCAGGGCACTGCTCTGACCATCCATGCTGGAAGGACAAGAGTGAGGTAATAAAGCGCGGGGACATTGGGCCCCCTCCGCACCCCCACCACCCACCAATCATCCTGCTCTCCCCTCCACGCTCGAAATGGGGAGGGAAATGATGCGTTAAACACGGTGGAGCCTCTCATTCTATAAAACAGCACCGTGACGGAGAGGAGATATTGCCGGTAAAAAAAAGGCAGAAATGACAACATGGTATTCACAGTTCTTAGACAATGTGCCTGCTGTTTTATGACTGATCTCCACAACTGGGCACAATGATGAATCCAGCCACAAATCTCTCCACGTAGCAGATGTACACTAAAAAACACCAAAGCAGTTGGTCCAAAATTCTCCATCACTCATAAAAGGGGCGAGCAGATGGTACTCACAATTTATGAAAACTGTCTTGACAGCAACTCCTTGACAAACATTTGTTGAATATGCCGGATTCAACTTCAGCTTGGCCTTCAAATCGACGTGGTGCTTTTAAAGGAAGTAATTGCACCACAAAATAGCACCTCAACTCTAAAGGATATATGCAGGCGAGGCAAGACAAAAATGTGCATGCTCTTAGATTCTAAAAACATCGCAGGTAGCAGCAGGTATACTGTGGAAACCTCTCACATTCAAATACAACACACATACTCACAATATAACCCACAATGTAGAAGAAGCAGTGGTGAAGCGGTAGCGAGGCAAAATTGAATTGCTAAATGTCATTTGTCAGTGAAGAGGGGGTGGAAATGGAAAAGGAAAGCAGCAGCTCCAGAGACACTGAAATTATTCTCCTCCTTTTCTTGTTTTAATTGCTTTCGGTTTCCTCTTATTTTGCCCACTAGTAGATAACCGTCACTTCTATTACTTCTGCACTAGTCTGAAATCTGGATCTCAATAATGCTTGTTGATGATATTTAAACTTTTACAGCATATATTATGTATATTAAGTAGCGGTGTGTGCGTTTGAATGTTTATGTCAGTTGTATTGGATTTGGCAGCACCACCGTCTACCCCTGAAACTCCAAAGGATATTTTTGTGGACTCCAACACTTCACCAACCCCCAAATCCACATAGTTGGGATAAGATAATGACTAGATTTTCATTTTTCAGTGAACTATCCCTTTAATTTACTTTACTTTTTATGCGCCCGGAGTCAAACAGTCAGATCCATATCAGGGGAGACCTGGGCTTGTTTCAAAGAATACAATCATCCTTCATGTGTTACAGATATCTCCCGCAGCCGAGCTCATCACGGCAGCGTCTCATGCCAGTGAAACTAAAATGTGTTTGTGCCCACCAGCAAGGAAAACTGAGTACTGATGCCAGGATTTGTAAAATATAATTTCACATCACTAGGCGCAGACTCAGTCACTATTACATAGAGCAGTGTTAAAAGATATTCAGGTAGCAGCCTCTCGCACAGGTAATCACATCAGTTGTGGCTTATTCACATTTTGATGAATAGTTTCTTAACGGGCCAAAGTTAAACCTGTCTCATTGTTTTGCATCCGAACTGCAACATAGTATGTAAGGAAAGATCTGTTTGAACACTGTATAACCACAACAATGGACTTGTTTCATTCTATTGCTTTATTTACTTTCACCAGGCAAGGTGCAACATAAAGGTCTTTTTTACGGCAGCCATTTTGACGTGTGATTAGGCCATCATCCATCATTTGTTTAAAACTGTGCTTTTGCTACTGTGACATGTCAAAATGTCTGACAAGAAAAAAAGCTTATAAGCTACAGAAGGTTTCCTATATTGTGTGGTGCCAGTGTTAACAGTGTCAAGGTAAGATGCTATTGGACAACACATTCATGTCTCATGTTAAACTCGACACTGAACGCACACTCCATAACTGTCAGATGCATATTTAGGTAAATATAAGCTTGGATCGTACCTAAAATGTGTCATGTGGATTTGTGATGCAGCTGTTTTCTCCAATTACACAACAGGATAAAGAAGAAGCAATGTAACATCAATTACATCTCAGAATTGTACATGGTGGGTATGTTATATTTTAACTGATACAATTATTAAACAAAATTTAAGATGAATAAAGGTTGTTTTTTGCTATTCAGTACACCTCACAAGGTGTGGCTTGTTTTTTGTGGAACAACTGAGCAAATGAAGACAGTTAATATTCCTAATTTCCTGAGGACAAAGTAACAGAGTTAAAGAGACATACACCATTCTGTCATTCTGTGTTCTACTCCTCTTTGCCTAAGGGCGCCCTACAGTCATCATTCAGCTATGAGCAGTGAGTCAAACTTTTCTCAAACACATCAGGGCAACTAATAAACTTGGTTACGGCTGAAGAGTTGTGCAAAAAATCACAGGACGTTTTACTTCTGTCCAAAATCAAGGGGCTTTTACTCAGGAAAGGGGCTCTTTGGTTTGGGTATGACATCGACCCAAAAACTGTACTTTGGAAATCATGCCATTTCTCACAGAAGACTCAAACACAGAAAATCTCTTAAAACCTACACAAGAATCATGTCAAACAATACAAGTCTTAGTCTATACATGAGAGGCACAGAAGTACAGTTAAGTGCCCAAAAGTGATACACGACACAACATATGGCAGAGAATTATGAAGATTGGAGATGATGACAGCTGCTGCTGCAACTTACATCTGCAAATACATGCAGCTAATTCAAACCATAGAGAAAAGGTGTAAGGCAACCAATGCTGATATGTACGATTGTCTGGATATGAGGTGATCTTTATCAGGAACGGGATGTGAGATGTTCCTCATATCACACAGCTCTAATTCAAACTTGTGAAAAATGAGAGAATTTGCTGGTGCAAATAGACATTTCATTTCACAGCTATGTGAGTCAGTTTGGACAGACTGTCTGCTGCTCCCACAGAAGACATGTGCATGGGAGCTCCGGTGTTTGTTGTGCAGACAGAAATAGTGTCAAGGTCTATTGATTTAGCAGCCCGCTCCTGGCATAATCAAAGCCCGTCCCAGAGGCAGCAGCGTCCCTGCTCCACTGCACTCCAATCATATTTGCGCTTGATCACATCCCAAAGAGCTTGTCACCTCAGTGTTTTGTGACACTCAAACCCACTATATACACCCTCAACTTGTAAAATGGAAGTTGAACTCCTTCACCTCAGGTAAACTACAGGCTCCAGTGCGCTCTGTTTGAGATGTTTCATTAGAGCACCATCTCTTGTTAATGCCATGTGTTATACCACTAACTGCGAAAGAAAGCAGAAAACAAAACCCGGACTGTCCTGGTAAATAAGACTTAAATGAGGGCTTTTGGATAAGTGGTCCTGAGATCATCATGTGGCAGCTCAACTGCAACACCTTTTCACCCATAGACAGGCAGCAGCACTTCTCTGAGCTCCTGAAACAGACACAACCTAGTTGAGCACCTGCAGGCACTGAAGAGTGGAATGAACATTGTAAACATTACAGTTTCGTCTGTTGAGGCAACTTTAAAATGAGCCGCGTCTTGTATGAAGCGGGAGTTTCTTTGCTGCCTTATTGTGTAAACACGCAGATGAAGATGCTTATGTGCCACAGAGGAGAGTGAATGAGCATTTTCATTACAGATCGCAAACATTAAATGATGCAATAGCCTCGATCCGCCATCCTCCAATAAACATGATCTTGTGACTGGCCTGATTATTGTGACTGTCGTAAGAAAACAACTTTATTTGTTTGTTTGTTGTGTGGGTTCAAAAAAACGTGCAGACACATCGCACAAGGGAATGAAGCTTTGATGTGTTGTGCACAGCATTCAGTTCTAAACCATATGATTAAATATTAAAGAATGTTTTCTGGATGTTATTATGACATTAAAATGTTATTATATGAATATTTACCATGATAACCAGGCGTTCACATGTTATATGCTCATGGCCTGGATGCGTGTATTTCATTGCTCTGTTTGGCATGAATACATGACAACTGGGGAGATGGAAGATTTACCTATATAGTGGAGGCTGCAAAGACGAGATTTGTTGAGAGTTAGCTCAAGCTGTCTGGAGTGTTCAGCATCAGTGAGCTTCAACCAATGGAGAGTCCTCAGAGACAAAGCAGCATCTCCTCCTGTCTATCCAGCTGCCCCCGACTGGCATTCTTTAGCTCCTGTTGGTCTCCGTCCATCCTCTTAACTTGCCGTATGCTATCAATTGCAACACATTTCTGTTGCCTTGTCTGGGGCTTGAGAATTGTATGAGAAACTTCCAAACCTCTCCTAAAGTTCTCCTCCATGTAAGCAAATACAAAGGGCTGTCGCGGTGTCTGGTCAGTCCGGATTTTGCTTGGATGTGGTGATAAACTGTGTAATGATGTGGGTTGGATGTGCCGTTTTTTCCTTCTCAGGCAAATGCAGCCTGTTGGCCTAGAAAATACCAATGAAGCAGTGGCACAGCCCTGTAACAACACAGTGAAATGGACCATGTCACATACAGGTTTTGACCCTGGAAAAGTAATAGATTGATAGATGGTCGGCTGGATTAATGACGTACAGCATTCCACCAGAGACTGGCTGGCAAAAAGACATCTCTGGTAAACGGTGTACGAATCGCCATTCCAGCCGACTTGCCCCTTTCTGTCAACCTGCATCTGGCTGGCGGGGCAAGTGATTGATGACAGCTGTCAGTCTGCTATCCACTCCACCTCGTCACCCTCTCGGAATGCCACTTCCGCTGCGGTAACAGTCCATCTCCTTCTCCTGGAACGTCTGACAGAGTAGAGCCGCATCCAACCTAGGGCTCATCCACCCAGCTGCCCTGTCATCCTCCTCAAAACCCCAGGTCGTAACCAGGCAGTGGGGCTCACAAAAAACTTTGAACTTAATATGATTTCGGGGGTGAGTTTAAGAGGACAAGTATGACATTTGGACATTCAAATACTACACTGTATTGAAAAGCAAGAAAGTTTTACAGCTGGAAACGAGGGAGAGAGTGAAAGAAAAAAGAAGGGCGTCAGATGGGGCAACGTCAAGTTAAAACTAATCAGGTGCAGATCAAAAAAGGTTTGGCTTCAAGTTAACCCAGCATGATGATGACTGAAAGACTTTGAATGTCATTAATGAGTCTAAGTTAGATCACAGGCCTCAATATCAACATCAAAGAGGGAGGCTATATGTTCATTTTGCCTGCAGCTCCAGGGAGCAGGATGCAGCACTGTGGAAGAAGTGTGATGCTTGCTTGCTCGAGGAGTTAAATACAGGTGCCCAGTGAAGCATTGGAGCTCGCAAATCCATAAGGGAATTGCAGGGAGATATAGAAATCGGCCATTTTGGCTTCATACCAAGACCAAAAGTTGTCTTATGCATTGCAGATATACTGCAACGCGTCTTTGAAAAGGCACCAGAGGCTAGTCATATCTTTGCTGACCTGCTATATTGTAAACATAAAAAAGAGGGAAACATCTGTTTGGGCGTTAATGGGGGTAGATGGTGTGCATTTATATGACACAGGAGATTTTTGCTTGTCCTGCATTTTAAATTTATTTCTTTTTTTTTCAATACATATTCTCAGCATTTGCATTCCCAGTAGGAAATGACATATGCTCCTTCTAATAACACTCTTTATCACATACCTTTAAAATGATGCTGGTATGAATCATGGTGCTTGGTTTGCCATCTGTTTTTTGTACCCACAGTGACCTCATCATACACACTGTGGCCTGCCAGCTGCCCAGAGGCACAGAGCCTCAGATACACTATTAAAGGCTCAAGATCTATTGATTTGACAACACACTTTACACTGTAACATACAAATACACACCTGAACACAACAGAAGTAGTGTCACTTTCAAGAGGAAACGTTTCTCAGAGCACAACATGATTATAGATGAGAAATGATAGGAAGGCATCAGAGCAGTGTTGTTTTCCAAACTCCAATGCTTCCATGAACTTAATATTCAAAAAGCTGATGATTGATGATAATCCCTACAAAAAATCTCCATATACAAATCCAAACAGATTGCTACAGGCTTGGACTGCCCCATGATTCAAGACCTTCCAAATATGTGCAGACAAAATCTATTATACAGACATGTATATGTGCATGTGGCATAAAACAAACTCAACACATTACATCTGTAAGGCTTGCATAGCTCACAAAAAGTAGACAGCCATTCTCTGCTGATTCATTTATTGACAACTGTAGGGTATAAAGACACCACAGCTCACATAAATATTTATATGAATTCATTCAGAAGCCCTGTCTGTTGAGTTTTGAAAAAAAAAATCAATATTGAGCTGTTATACTAGGGTTGGTGATATGGCCAAGAATTACATCAAGATAAAAAAAATCATACCAGACGATATCAATAATTACAAAGATAAATAAAATTATATTATTGTCTCTCTTAAGTTTAAATACCATTTTTTTTCTCCTGAGAGAAGGTTGTGGTTTTAAACTCTTCTTTATGGGGAGAGAATGACAGAGAGCAAAACCCGACATAAATCTGTGGTGGATCAATCATCAGTTATATCTCCTCACAGTGATTGCACAACGTATAAGCATTATATCAAATCCACATTGGTCTTTTGTGTATTGTCATTGATGAAATGATATTGCTATAATACCGAAAGATTGATCATCCAGCCTCATGCACTTGGGAAATTTTAAATTATAAGGAATTTAAACTGTTTTACATGAAAGATGTATGAGTTATATGGATTTTTTTTGGTTGCACAAATTATAAAGCAATACTTCAACAGTAAATAGTGCCTCATCCGTGTTGATTTAAAATAAATAGATTAGTCAGTTATTTACTCTTGATAGAAGCTAGAAGTTTCCAAATAAAATTTCCATTGAAACTGGTGTAAGATCAATTCACAGGAAGTGGTAAAAAGTTAAAGGAAGTAAGTAAGTAGGAGCAAGTGGTTTATGCCCATAACTTGAAGATAAGTTTTACACTGGCTAATGACTTCAATTAAAAAAAAAATAACTTCCTGCTTACCTACAGAAAAATGTTTATTTAGCAACAAATGAATAAAATCTTATCCACCATACCTAGATGTGTTTTTGGAATACACTTTAAACACCACAACTGGCAGATTTTGATCTTCAGGTCAAAACTGTTCTTTGAAAATTTCCATTTCCTTGTCAACATTTTTACAAAAGCCTTGGCATTATCAACACACTGTGACACATAGCTTTGCAGATAAGAAAGCAGTGTAGAAAAAAATAACTATTGCCTTTGAATGTGCATACGAGTGGTTATTGTAAACCTTCAAATCTAAAGTTCAAGGGCTGTTCGGTTAACGGTTAAGGGTTGTGACAATTACACTGCCTGGGATGTGTATCAGCCATACTGGAGGCCATTTAGAATTAACAGAGTATATCTTCTTTGTAGAAAGTCCAAACAAACCTAGATAGATATTTATCTCAAAGCCTCCAGCTGCAATGCTCCATATATCTGAGGGTTAAATGTTGCAAACTCTCACTGGCTGGTTATATGTCTGCGTTCCCTCTGGTGACTTGTCGCAGGGGATTAAAAACAAAAATATGGTAGGGGAATCCAATAACCATGTGCAGTGAAGGGAGAATATGCATCATGTGCACCTCGCAAACAAATGTCAGCAAACATGCAGCTGTAACCTTGACAATAATGACCATTAATATGGAAATAATGCCGCCTCTGCCCAGCAGGATTATCATTTCTGCAGTCATCAGTGTTGGAATCATACACCCTATTAAAGTATTATGACAACATTACCACTACCTGAGATTGATCACCTCATGAACATAGTTTACAGAGTATGATATTCAGTTTCACCAAAGGTTAACCATGTTAACATATGGTGTTGAGGAACATCTTAAAAACCCATTACAGTTACCCATCACAAATAACAGGGTTCATTATTTGTGGTGACAAGTGGATTTATTCGCATTGGCAGCCATTTATGTTTTGAAACACATTTGAAAGATAAAAAGACAGAAAATACTAATTCTAAAAAGTCCAAGTCAAATGATGATTGGTCAGACGCCTTACTGTTAGAATTAGCAGTAACTTGCCCTGATCAGCAGAACCATTAAAATAGGTAGTTGGCGGATCAGTGCATGTATTGAACATTCAAAGTCATGGAACCAAACAAAATCACTGAAGGTGATTTAAACAGTCTCAAAATAACCACCTCTTAGCATTAAGTTAATGTTTAATTGGTTCTTCTTGTGTTTATCTTCTATTTTGTTGCCGTTTTTACTCAAATGACAGAACATCGAACCCAAACAGTTAAGCCACATTTTAACATTTTAATCCTCAAAAGGCTGCAACGTCTGTTATTTTGCTGATTTCACTGCAAAACAATGTGAATTGGAAGTTGGTCTCATAATGAGTTGAAACAGTATTACTGATGGATAATATGTCATGTTAAACCAGGGAGTAAGTGTGATCTTCAGCTCCCTAGATGATGCCGTTGGGTGAATTCCTGTAGCCTTTGATTAACTATCCAGCCCAAAATGGCCTCGAGGTCTGTTCATCAGTGAATAGTAATTTCCGTGAATTCTACCGTGCTTGCCAGGTGAAAAATTTACTGCAGTCTCAGGGAACACTACTAAATGCTACTTGCATTTAACTAAACTCCATCACTGCTTAATGTCTTTGCATCTTCTTTGGCTGGGCTCATGCTACATGTTGAGCTGCTGACAGGCTATTTTTAACTTGGATATAGAAACTGAAGCTGTTGGTGGTTATGTGTGTGTGTGTGTGTGTGCGTGTGCGTGTGCGTGTGCGTGCGGACGTGTGTGTATGGGGGGGGGGGGGGGGGGGGTATTTTTCTGTCTATAATGAGCCATCTGCCAACAACGCAACTACAGCATTTGAGTAGCAAGATGGATGCTTTTCTGCTATTTTCCTGCTGCTGATCACTGTACACTAGACATTCAATAAAGTGTCAAGTAAGCAAATCCAGGTCTGATGAGGACAGGACTGGGTTTGCATGTCAAGGGATACGAGGAGCTTTTGGCAGACGACTCTCTGGTCAAATCAATATAAATGCAGATGTCTGTGAAATAGGGCAACAGGCCCCAACTACTTCCTGTTTTGGCTCCGATGACAGGTCAATCTGAACGGGTCGTGTGCAAAGCAGCGCCACAAACACAAGTCACTTAAGCATAAAAACTGCCTGGCCGTGTTCCACCCCATAGCTTTGGCCATTTCGTAGCTCCCTCCCTCACAGATCTAAGGTGATTGGACATAAAGCCGTCCCTCTTTATACCGTGTTATTTACACTCAGTAATTCCATTAGATCTCTTGAAGCAGGAGGACGGAATGGTTTGTGTGCGCGCATGTGTATCGTCTACCTAATACTAATGTTGTGGGGACAGTCCCATTAGGGAGACTTGCCTCGCTAATGGGAGGAAGAATCATGTCCTCATTATGTAAATCATTACATTTGAAGGGGGAGACATGTTTTTAGGTTAGGGTAAGGTTAAGTGTAAGCTCAGACATGGTTAGGCAAGTAGTATGGTTAAGGATAGAGTAATTCCAAGTCAATAATGGTGTCCCCTGAAGTCATCGGGACATGAATGTGTGTGTTCATGTAAAGGGATGTAAGTACCACAGTTGCATATAGAATGAAAGTACCACACATTTAATTAGTTGCATCGGCAGTAAATATTAAATCCTACATCAGTTTGAATTTGGATTGGATCCATTATCACCAGAGGGAGCACTGTTGTGATCAATTGGGTAAGAAATAAAATCAATGTTAGGGTTAATTACAACGGCAACGTATCAGAGATTATTCTGCGAGCTGAGCGTAATGCAGAGCTGGCAGTTCACCTACAGCTTTTCAATGTTTGTCCTCTTCTCAGTCACCAAAAGTACTTTTAATTATTTCCTATCAAAACGAAGGAAAAAAACCTGTGTTCGCAAAGTTAGTCACGTTCTGTTTGAACATGCTCACAATGACACTGTCTGATCCAAACACCTTTGTTAAAAATACAGACCAGCACTCCTCCGCTGACATCCTTTGTTAAAGTTGATAACAAGTGCATGCAGTTAATTTGTTAGCTCTTTAGTATGTCACGCTTATTGAAGTGTTTTGCTCTCATTGCTGTCATTATCTTATCTGGGTGAATTCATGCGAATGAAAAGAGAGTTTACTCTTGTGTGTTATGGGTTGTGTCAAACTGTAAAATGCACTGTACTCTACTGGGATTCTAAATGAAACGTGTACAAGTGAACAGGATTGTTATCATTATAATAGATTGATTGAACCTGTTAAACCCTGTTAATTGCTATGGTTATGTCATCAACTGATCAAAAGGCTAAGTATGAGTGAAAGTCTGCCAATTCTATTGGTTCCCCAGATGCTTTTTTTGTAACTTTTTGCTTATTTGTTTTCCCTGCCCACAAACTCCATTGATTTGTGTCTGCCAGAAATTTGAATAAGCAGGTGTTTGCTAAGCCAATATTTCTATAAGGTGAAAATATGTCAGAGGTCGTACTTTCAGCTCATGCTGATGAAAAAATTTGACTAAAACGATGAATCAATGTAGCTTTGTATACTGGAGAGGGCTGGCTGAAAACACATACAATATAACAACAGCACTTTTGGTGCCCAAATGCTGACAATTTGACCGTCGTTGTTGAGTTTTATGATTAAGTGGGGCTTAGAGGCAGTTAACGATTCAGAAATGTTTTTATTGTACAGCTAATCTTCTGGAGATGTGTGTGAACAGAGCGGATTTAAACACAGGGTGTCACATTACAGCTTAGAAGGCAGGACAAGCTTTGCTCATGTTTATGAGGTTGCGAAAAAAGGTTCATACAGACAGTTTTCTTGGAGCATGAGAGTAACACAAAAAGCAAGAAATCAGTATTATCCCACTTTCAAGCCATTGTCAACTAGGACAAGTTATACTCCATCAACCTTCAGGGATCCGTAATACTCCCACACAGACTGTGCAGTATTGAATAAAAGCCTGATTTAAGTGCCCATCACTGTCCTAATTGGTTTCCTCCGGCTCCTCGTCTACTTTCTCCAACTCTCTATCTCCCTCTTTCTGTCTCTCATCCTCCCTGAGGCATCAGTCACATCTCTCCTGCTCTCTTCCTCCTCACACCGACTTCCCTCTATCTTGATACCAACATCAAAGAAAGACACGTTCCATGTAATAGCTGTACTCTCACTGAAAAAGCTACTCCAATTAAAAATTTGGCTTTGCCGCAGTAATATTTTCTACTTTTGTCAGGGTTCACCATTGTGGGTAGATATGGTGACAGTGAAACCCTCCTTGTAAAATGTTCTATTGGCACAAGGTTACATTTGAGAGAAAAGGAAATTGATTTCACATTGAGGCCGTATTCAGTACCTGTACATGTATAAAGCCTACACAGCCTTTGTAGTCATTCCAAATATTGTCCTATTTTACCTATGAATATGACAAAAACCTAAATAACTGTATGTATAAGAATATGTGAAAGATATGAACATACTGTTTGGGCGCCAGGGCGTTCTGTCTCAGAGGCACAGTAGACATGCCTGTATGCTAACACTTTGTATTCAGGTTATACAGTGCAACAAAGATGTAAAGCTCATTCAAGTGTTAAGATAACCAGACCCTTTGTCAGCGGAGCAGCTGCAGATATCGCAGACATAACTACAGCAGGCCAGGTCATAATAACATGAGGTGATTGGCAAATGTTAACAGAAAATAACTGGTGGCTGGATTTGCAGTAAATGTCCCATGGTGTTCGAACAACGGCTTCTCTCAAGTGCTTGTCACCTATTCAGCCTATTTCCACATCAAGAACAGAATCAAGGGATTCATACCTAAACAGGACACAGAAAAACTTGCTCCTACATTTATTTTCAGTAGGTGAGATTACTCTAATGTTGTCCTCACAGGCCCTTACCAAAAAGCAATCAGACAACTGCAGTTTGTTCGGAAAGCTGCTGCTGGAGTCCTCACCAACACCAGGAAGAAGGACCATATCGCACCGTCCCCAAATCACTGCACTGGCTTCCTGGGTGTCAAAGAATCCATACATAAAATCGTACCACTGGTCTACAAAGCACTGGCAAGTTCCAGTAATACATTTCCCTTGCCTAGATACAGTTGCTGCCACCTTGAGGTAATTTGGAGCCAGAGTCTACACAGTTGTGATCATAATGTGTGTGAAGCCGCAGTTTAAAGCATCTTCATTACACACGCTCGACCAAAAGGAGTCAATCCTGATGTCCGTCCCTTTTTTACAGCATCAAGAAACTATGAACACAAAACTTCTCACTTAAAAACACAACATTGTGATAAGAACTACTTAAAATGACAGAGTTTGTTTGTAATAAATCTATGTAACTTGTACTTTGTCTTTTTATTAGTTCACTGACCCATGACCTATACTGCAGCCAGCCACAAGGGGGCAATTGAGACAACAAGGTTCCACTTTTTGGGAGCAGTCACGTAGTCCACCTTCATAATTAGTCCATAGTCAATGCAAAATTTCAATCAAACACAGAAAATATTCAGCTATAGTTTATAAATACTGAAATTAAATTATGTTTACATAGTGAATAACTTAATACACGTATCTATGTTCTAATGCACAGCAAATGTAATGAGAAGTTTATTTTTTAACATTCTCCTTTGTGTAATATTAAAGCCATCGACCTCAATCTTATATATTTAATAGTTGTTTGTTATTTACTTTTTTATATATGCAGTTTAAAACTGCCTTATGTCCTGTTAACAACAATGTCCCAGATAAGACAACAAGAACATACTTACACAGACTTTATTTCTTCCTGTGGGTAGCAGGTGATTGACAGGAAGTAGAGCAGAATGTAATGTGTGCACTGATAAAACAAGAAAAAACAGCATCACTCAAGCACAACAAAACAAAGAGAAATCCAAATTTAGGCTCAGTGGTTATTGTGGTGGATTACTTCATCCCAGTGGAAGTTGTTTTTGTTATTGTTTATAACAATGGTGGAAAAACAAGCTCTGCTAGGATCAGATGAATATATGCAGAAAACACTGGCGAATATAAAGACATGGGCAGCCTCTCATAACGCCTGTTATGTCATAGAAAATGTTTTGGTAATAATACACAGATTAATCTACACAGAGAGAATATTAATCACATGTAATACAATATGGACTGTAACAAATTCAATACTATTGTACTCAGCGAATATACAACAAATTATAAGATGGAGAAAAAATAATATATAATATTTACTCCTTTTTATATTTTTTGTATAAAAAGTAATTGTTAAAACATTCTCACTGTAGTGGTAACCCTAACTTATTCTGTACTCTTTGCCATCATCTTTTTTTCCCATGTGTGTCAATGCATATATATATACCCGTCTTATTGTAAGATAAAAAAATGTACAACTTAAAAAAGTTGTATGTACTATTTTTAATAATTGCAGATGTTTTAAGTACCCGTGCCTGCTACATAATCCCCCGGAGCAGACTGAGACATAAAACCAAACCACACATATATAAATATCTATATTAGTATACATCTATACACACAGACACATACCCAAGGAATACTACATGGTCCCTGACGGGGTCATTTTCTCCTTACAGCAGTAAATCAATCAATTTAAGAACGGTAAAAGTTTAACATCCATAATTGTTAACTTTTGTAAAAATCGAACAACCACACATTCTAGAAATATGTTTGTATATTACATATATCATTATTATCTGCATTGTATATCCACAAGAAACCCTCAACATAAACCTGTTGGACCAGGTTTCTCCTTCCTTCTGGTCTGTCTCTCTCCCTGTTTGTGTCTACCTGGAGCCGGGCGGGGCCTCCTGTTGACCACCTGCACGGCTGAGCTTCAACTCCTCGTTGCCTCCCTCCTTCCCTAGTCTATAAAAGCTCAGCTCATCTCTCTTGTCCAGCTCACCAGTGTGGTGACACATCTAGGCTTGTGATTCAACGTATATAGATCATTTTTGGCTGGCTAGTTGTTTGGTTGGCCGGCTGTTTAGCGGTTTGTCTGGCTATTTGGCTGGTCTGGCTTGGATTACTCAAATTGTTGTTATTTTTTGATATATTATCAGTTGTGGAGACACCTTATCTGTCATGTCAAAGCCTCATATGACATTTGTTGTGAGCATTCATGGTTGACTTTGTGATACCCCTGACATTTCCAGTACCCCACCCAAAGGGAATCCATGTTACAAAAAAAAACGATTGAGCAGATCACTATGAGAGGAACAAGCACAATCATGGAGATGAAAAAACATCATGAGTTTTTCTCTGGAGCTTTTCCTATTCGCAAACAATCATCCTATACTCTCCACTTATTAAAAAACTATGCCTGAAGTTCACTGACACATAATGAGGACGTACAATGCTCATTACATATTTTATATTTTTGCCCACAATTTTAAAGTCAATAATAATATCAAAAGGATCAATATGCTGTTCATTCACTGTTTTATTGTAGGTTAGATTGGAAATGAGAGTCTCAAGGGACTTCCAGGGAGGTTTCAATACACTGAAGGATAGTGATCAAATACTTGCAAGTATATTGCTGATATTGGACATTCTGAATAAAAATTCATGAAGCATTCCTTCATCCACCAATAAACCTATAATAATGAGTAGATTGAAAAAACTATAATAAATACCTTATGACACCCGCAGGCCAATGCAAAGTTCATTAGAACAAAATAAAGGTATGAATCCATACTTCAGCTTAATAATGGACATAGACAAGTGGCAAATTACCTGCACAGTTTAATATGTAAAAGTAAAACATGCAGGATAAATTGAAGTCATATTCAGGGTTAAACAATAAATATAGACACTTAGCACAATTATTATAAGAGTAGATGTACAAGTACCGATCTGCTGTGTAAAGACACATAAATGGCAGCCTGAGGCAGTGTGTATTAATAGCCAGGTTTCCAGCAGTGCTATCAGCTTGTAATAATCCAACACCACTTTGTATTGAAACCCTGATTATAATGGGATTATCTATGATCATGTTCACATTATGGTCAATTAAAGTTGCACGCTCCTCTGAGGAATTTCTGCTGGTTAAACATAATGTCAAATTCATAAATATTAGAAATATATACACACATTTATCAGCTCTGTCCAAATACATTGAGTCAAAAGGTGCTGGAGCTCTCCTGTTGAGCTGCTTCACCCTTAAGCAACACTGAAATACTAGAAAGTGAAGAGAATGCTAAAATTAATATCATTGCCTGTTGTCAACATCGTTAACAGTTTGCAGAGTATTTCAGTTTTGACCTTCCCATATTTGTCCTTCAAGTTTTTTTTATGTGGAATAGATTATTATGTATGTTTTAGACACACCATCTCATGAAGTAATTAAGTTTGCATGCGTGGCACATTTACAACCTTTACGACTTGATTGTGTGACTGCTCTTGTTTTTGCTATCGGGTATTTAGAACGATGTAGAAGTAACTTTATAGCAATAATGCTGGTGAATAGAAGAGAATATATCAGTGAGAAGTTTCTATTTTTATATGGACAGTGCGTCAAAGGACAATGAGAAAACCTTGTTGTAATGTAAAAACTAAGTTTATTTGTATTGATGAATACAAAATCTGCAGCTCAACTTTATAGGGAACTCACGCTCCACCAGATGGATCATCCATAGACCTTCACATCCAATGATTCATTGCCTCTATTCTACAAACTGTTTTTTTTTAAAAAGGAATCAAGCAAAAGGCGAGGTATAACTGTTAGAAGATTATATTTTTAAATGTCATTACTCAACCAATCTGTACACATGCTTTTCAATGTTTTTCATCATTTTCATCCATAGTTCTATTGCTAGGCGACGGCTGTAAGGAAGGGACAAACAGGTGATGCAATAAAAACATTAACCGTCTGCACGACCAATGAAGGATGCAGCCGATGTTGATTGCATCCACTGCGTACTCTGAAGGATTTGGCCCCTGAACGGAGACACAGCTACTGTTTTTGGAAAGTTAGATTGCTCCAAAGCCCAGCAGAAATATTACCTTGGCATTCAGATATTAAAATCTTTATTGCAATATAATTTTTTGAATCAAATTCAGATTTGTACCAAGTATGGTTGCAAGTTATTTTTAAAAGTAAATGCTTATCTACTTCCAATCATAGAGAAGTGATGTGGGAATTATGTGCATCAAATTGTTTCGAGATGTTTTTGTGCAGGGCTGAATATGGAGATGCAGCATGTTAGCGTTGTTCACACTCTAAACGACGACAGCTCGGGTTTTTTCCACTCATTTTCTCAGCCTCTCTGAGCTGTGAAAGAAAAGTGCAATCTGTTTCAGTGATTACCGACCGACTCTCAACAAACTGACAGAGCTGAAGTGCTGGAGGTGTCTTACCTCATTTCAAAGGAGCCTTTTCTCTCCAAAATGTCTTGTGGCATCTTTATACAACTGAAAAGAAACCCTTTAAACACTTTCGGAGTTGGCCCAAGTCTGTTCTGTGACAGGAATTTTTGCCTATTATGGAACACAAAAGTAACTCTGTTGAACTAAATAATCCCCCACTGTGAAACACCTCTGTAATGTTGACATGGGTTGGAGAAGTGAGTTGCTTTACAGCCTGGTGAATGCTCGCGAAACTGCCTGTCATATTTGTGGCAAAGTTTTATTTCATTCGAATGCACATAAGAAACAGAAATATGAATTTATATTAAAATTCAATTATCTGAATTTTTGCCAGTCTCCGGTTCAAAAGTCTCATGCTGACATCTTGTAACAGTGGGACTCACTTTTAGGAATGGATACAGAAATCCAGTCACAATCAGGCACTATAGTTCCTACATGGCCGGTGCTTCCTGGACTGAATTACAGCACAGATTGCCTTGTTTTGGTGCCTGAGCCCTGCACTTAAATAGTTCCCTTCTTACAGACAATGAAAACATCACAACACATGATTAGTTAACAACACACAACTCTCATAGAAACACACCCTACGTGGCTCCGACAGCAGGTAACGTTAGCCGACCTTGAGTCGTCACAGCAACTAAAACTTAACATAGCGCCTGGTGAAACTCAGGATACGTGATTCTCAGTCTTTGACTTCTTGCGTGACATGGCAGTGTGGACTTCCGTGGCTCCGGAGGAGACGATTAATCTAATTTGCCTTCATTTTAGCTGGTCTTATCGTCCGACTGTCGTTCTTTGCTTTTCTTTGAACAAAAAGGTTAAAGTATCAGTTATGGCACCGGTACTGTTTTAAATGTATCAATTTAGCACCGGCATAAGAAAAAGTCCAAACGATACTGCTATTGAAGAACAGTTGACTTTCTAAGCCAGTGAAAGTCAAGAGTGTCTTCCACATTAGGAAAAGAGTAGATATAATAATTCAGTGAAACAGCTGGTCTGTTTGCTGCATGTCTTCAGAGAAGGTCCCAGGTCATTGCAGGAAAGAGTCACTTGTCATGCTTGGGAACCAGATATTTAATATCGCTGAGAGGATGTTAGATTTGAAAATTTGTCATTTACATTTTCATTTGCATGTCACAGTAGATCTGCTTCAGTGTGATTTTTGTTTTGTTCGTCTGCAGTGTCTCTGCATATATTGTTCAATGTGAACGTCGCTGCCAGTTGCAAAAGAAGTCTGTCACATCACTGCTTCAGTTCAAGAGCAGTGTTGACCTGTTTTTCTTGTTTTCTTTCTGCTTTCATTTATTATATTTACCTCTTTTGACATGTTTATTTAAACTTCATTGCAGCGGTTGGAAGATCCAACTCAGACATGGAGGGATCGGGGGAGTTAAAAGTTAAGTTGAGGACATTTAAATGGAGCAGAGGCTGTCACTCAGGCTTCAAGTGCAGTGATTTCACAGCTGAGAGCAGGTCTGTTTGTTCAAATAGAGATTAAAGTCATAACTCTAATGTGATAGTATTTAGAAGCCTACATTTGAGCAGATTTTTCCTTGTGAGTTTGAGCATAGAACTTAGCCCTAAGTAAGGTTTAGAATATTTTAAAGCTGTAGTTATGAATAATTTATTCCTAATCAAATCACAATCTTCAGTTGAAAGGAGTCACTTGTGTTAAAATGTCAGGTATATTAAACCTTAGGGATTTATCATTCCTCTGAGTCTGCAGGATGTGTAAGCCCTTCGAATTTTGCCAACTCAATTAACTTTGACTAATTAATGCATAATGTGTCGTATATATCAATGCCATATGTTTATCTACTTGTTTTTTTATTCATTCTGCCCCCTAGTGGCCATGGCTATAGGCTTCCGTGGGTAAGACCATCATCATTTACCCCCGAACCAGCGCAGAGATATGCGCTTCCTGTGTGAACAGCCAGGCGGCTGCTCGCACGAGAAGCATCATCGTTTATTTTTGTCGACATGCATAGCTAGTTTGCTGTCAGTAAGGGGAGCCAATCTGAAAATGGAACAGAATCAGCCTTAAAACTATTCAGGTCTGTGATTAATATAAACGGCTGAATTTACTTTGCCTAACTTTACTTGCATGTCGGCTATTTGAGAGGTCTGTTCAGCAAGAGACAAACATAAAGGCATGTGTAATTCTGCTCGGTATAAATACAGCACGGCAGCAAAACAATTGTCTGTATCTATGTCAGTCTGATATGGCGAAATAAAAATAATGAGAGTTAACATTTTCTGGCGGTCAAGTTCTGAATCGCAGGCTTCCCGCTGTCTGCCACTGCTGTAATTTATCCAAGGAGAAGACGACATGTCCATATTGAGCGTATTGTGTGTCCAAATCGCACCACACCTTCGTAGGGAATCTATAATACACATGCATAGTGAGAAGCTGATGAGAAAAACAATGATGTACAACCTACCGGTTCATACTGTGATGATGCAAACGTCAGAAGGATCATATCGGTGCAATTTCTTTTTTTGATTTGATTGTTTGGTTCATTTGTAATACTGTTTTAGTTTTTGTCTGAGGATTCTTGGGCCTACTCTGACAACTGTCCACAAATGCCCCTTTCTCGCCATAGATCCATTTAGCTCTATGCAACGAGATACATTTTTCGGTGAGAGTTTGGAAAATATCACACTTGTCAAAAGACTAGTTTAGCATTTGTGAAAGTGACACAATGGATTCTGAAATGCCACGAGGTCTTATAAAGGTTGTGGATCTTGTGCTGCACACAGACGCCATCGTGATGATGCGGCCCAACCTTTTCATGTTACTAAAATAAGTCATTGCAGAACAATTGGACTGATTTGGCTGAAAGCCTGTCTGTTTTATAATCATGCAAATGGTGATAACAAGTGGAAACGGTGAGCCCTTGAGATTAAAACAATGACAATTATTGTGAGAGACTGCTACAAATGAAATTGGCAAGCCTGCAGTTTTGAAGAGGTGACAGATAGGAGGTTAGGAAAGCAGAGGGGGGAAAACAAGCCGTACAGTCAAGCTGTTGAACCGTCTCCATCAGGTTAAGTGCTTAAACCCCTGACAGTCTGATTGCAAATGAGGTCTGTGAGCTCCCATGAGCTGTGGTGTGAGGAGCTGTCTCTCCACACACGACAGACTAGCCTGGTGAGCACAAGGTCAACAGATGTTGAGCTTTGAGCAACAGCTCCCCCTTCAGAGCCTGGTCAGCTCTGATATTGGTGTCAAAAAGAATGTAATAGGAAGTGCGGCCAATTAGTGTTGCGTCTATTGAACTACATAGTCCAGTTGTACCCTGAGGTGGAATTTGCACCGCCTCAATTTTCTTTTCTTCCTGAAACGGAGCCAACAAGCGTGAAGACATGAACATTTGCATCTTCACACTGACCTCAATGGGTGAGACAGTTGGGAGGCTGAGCATGCTTTTTAAAGGTAGGTAAAATTCCAATAATTTAAGAGGGAAGTTTCATTTTTATATATAAACGTTGCATTTTCTTCTCTGAAACAGATAAATGCATGTTATGTAATATTTCTGATGCATAAGTTAAGGTTTAAGTGCTTGTAACTTGGGTTTTTATTGAAGCTTTTTTTTTGCAAACTGGTTTAGAATAAAAAAATATGTCGTTTTTATTTTCTGAATGAGCATGTCACTTTTGATGTTCTTTAAGCTCCAGGTCGAATATCTATCATATATGTTTCCACTTTCCCATGTTAACTTTATAGCATGTAAAACTAAATATAACACCATATTCAGAGTAGGGCTGCAACTAACGACTAATCTAATAGTCGATTAGTCATCGATTATTGAAACGATTAATCGACTAATCGGATTATGAATGACACAAATTCTCAATTGCTCTTATTTAGCCAACAGCTTTTAAATTTAGCTTGAGGTTGTTAGAGGCATGTGATGACTGAAAATAAAGACAATCAAGATCGATACAGCATTAAAAAAAAAAGTATTTTAATTAACTTTTCTGCATATTAGTGTACTGTTGACACAAAAGCAAAGAAAAATATATTTTTTGTCCATTTTAAACCAAGGACAGGCAAAGTGATAATAGCAAAAATATATTAAATTTCAAGTATCCAGTTTTCTTGTTAATAAAAAGGACAGGGAAAGTAGCAGCAATAAAAACATCAACAAACAAAACTACAGTCTTCTTTGGACTAAATAATTGTACTTAAAAAAGACGTTTGTCAGGCAACAAGATAACATTACGCTTTGAGACTCGTTAAAAAAAAGTTTAAACCATATTTTTTGTAATGGATTCTAGAATCCTGCGCACAGTATATATACATGTATGTAGCAAGCTAGCTAACAGGCTATCTTACAGAGGCGAGTCCGCATCGTTTACGTTACGATGTCAAACCTCCTCCTCCTCAAATGCGGGTGTCTGCCGAGCGGGCCAGCGTAAAGCGGGTCCGGTCCGCTCGTCCGGCCCGGCTGTACGCGGGTCCGACGAGCGGACCAGTGTACAGGTGCATCATGTGTACGGGTCCGCCGTACACATAATGCAGGTAGTTTTTTCCGGGCCATGTTGAGGGGGTAAGTTCTCCCGAACTATTGACTTCCTCGTGTGCGATGCTGTTGCAGCGTACGCCGCCATTGGCCAATGTTTTGTCACTACTGCACATGTGCGACTTTCAGAGATAGGAAGGAAGTGAGATGACTCCTCAGCTATTTCCATCAGCACCTCCGGTAAAACAACGTTTAGTTCATCTGCACGGCACGAACAACAAGCGCTATGACGTAACCAAAGACTCATCGACGAGTATATCCGTCGGCGACTATTTTTGTCATTGAATTTTGTCGACGACGTCGACTAATCGTTGCACCCCTAATTCAGAGTTAAAACAAGTTCATGTTAAATTCATGAATGTAGCAGAATTCAAGGTTAGCGAAGCTTACACCCCATGTGTTTTATATACTTCAGACAATAAACATGAAAAATACACTATGATTAACATTTAATATCCACTAAGACTCTCGTTGTTTTCATCCTTAATGAGGCAAGAAAGACTCAGAAGGATTTTCTATCCCTAGTGCTGTAAATATCAAACCGCCATTTCAGTTCCTAGTATCAGAGCGGTTCAGAGACATGAGCTGCTCCTCTTGAGATACTTGTTATGCTTAGTTTGCCAGCTCTGCCTCCACTAATACGTCCTCTGACTCCCCCTGTCTCTCTCTCTCTCTGTCTCTGTGAATGTGTTGTGTCTCTCTGATCACGTCTCCAACATAATTCTCCTGAAAAAGCCCAGAGAGTTGGTTCTTTCTGATTTTCATACACAATTGAAACTTGGACACCTTAAACCTGAACGTCAGATTCACTGTCAAAATGTCCTGATGGGGGAATTGGTTCTATCCATTCCCGGCCCACAGTTACACAAATGGCTTCATCTGCCATTTCCGTCGTTGCCTTTAAGTATCCAATGAAAGATGAATCCTCTTGTATGAATAATTAGCTGCTGATGCTGCACCTGCAGAGGGCTACTACCATCAGGCTGCAGGGAATAACAAGTAAAGGACACAGGAGGGGTGGAGGTAAAGGTGAAGGTGTGTGTATGTGTGTATGCATGCATTAGCTGTGTGTCACAGCAGCAGGCAGTGGGAAAACATGAATGTTGATTCTTTAATTAAGGCCTTGTCTAGACTACAGCACATTTCTTTTTGAACATATATTTTTCTTGCCATTTAAAGAAATATCTCTGTCCACACTACCCTCGTTTTATGAAATGTCTTCCTCCCGGGCAACACACAAACAGGGACGAATGCTGTGGTCTATTGACACAAGCAATCCACAGCTTGTTTGGCCGCACTGTAAATAGATTCTCCGATTGCTGTTGTTCTCTGACATTTCAAACAGAGAAGCCGGTTAGTCGGTACACACAACATTTTAAAATAAACTCTATATTTCTAATACAAACAAGAATGCCTATCAGTAGAGAGTATACCTCTGGCAAGGCCCACCAGTACGCTTATGAAATCACATTTTAAATCACTGGATCCATACTTTGATTTGGATCTGAATCAAATTGCACACACTCATAGATATCAGTCCCCTTAATATGCCTTTACAAATCAAATCAAATTAAATATACTTTTATTGTCCCATAGGGTAATTTGTTTTGGGCCAAATTGCTACAGCAGCTGCAGAACAGTAAATATTACAACAAACAACTTGTGTTAATTTCGTTGACGAAAACGATGACGAAATATATTCGTTAACAACCCTTTTTCCATGACGAAGACGAGACGAAGACGTAACGAAAACGGATTCTTTGAAAATAAAAACTATGACTAAATCTTTTTTTAACTTTCGTTGACCAGACGACACGAGACGAAAATGTTGGTGGTTGACTAAGTCACAATAATTTTTTTAACATCACCGTATCAGGCCGTCATAAAGTATCAGGAGCGGGTGACTAAAACTAAAATGCATTTTCGTCAAAAGACCAAGACTAAATCAAAAATAGCTGCCAAAATTAACACTGCAAACAACAACAACAAAAAACAATACACAAAGACATATCAAGGAATACTTAGAATAAAAATGCAGAATAAAAGTGAATTGAATATTGCACTCGCCCTAAAACACTTGAAATGATAAACTACTAAAGGATATAGGCAGATGAGAAACAGAAACTGGCATTAAAACTTAAAAACCAAAGTGTGAAATGTGCAAACACAATTGCGAGGGCTATAAGAAACGTCTCCTTGTTAAGTAGTATGATGGACGTTGGTAGGAACGAGAGCTTGAGGTGGTTGGTCTTACACTCAAAGGCTCTGTAACGTCTGCCTGATGGAAACAGGTTGAATTCGGGGGAACAGAATGTTCATTAAGGATCCTGTTTGCCTGTCTGACCACAGAACCTTAGTAGATGGTCTGAAGGGAGGGATAGTCCTTATCTCTCCATCGCCTTCATAGATGTTTTTACTATGCTCTAAATGTTTGACCTTTGCTGGACTGTGAGAGTGCCGAACCATGCTGCAATTCCATATCTAATTGTGCTTTCAAGCCCAGCAGATTGAAATATGGACATGACGTCCCTGCTCACACCGAACAGTCCTAGTCTACGTAGGAAGTGCAGCCATGAGCTAGTTTCGAACACAGGAAGTCTACATGGGAACTCAATTTCAGATTACAGTCCAGCTGTAAATCCCACCTCTCTGGGGTCAAATATTATCTCTTTTGTCTTTTTGATGTAAACAATTATATGATCACTGTCACACCAGTCTTTGAAGGTGTCAACCTCATCAAGGTACATTGCAGGGAAGTCGTCCCGTTGCAACAAGCTTAAAATGACTGTATCGTCAGAAAATTTTACAATGGGATTATTTGGCTGGATGCTCCTAAATTCGTTAGTATAAAGTGTGCGGAGAAGAGGAGAGCTCACGCAGCCTTGTGGTACACCTGTGCTACAGTACTAGATGCTGGAAAGTGAGCTATTTACCTTCACCTGCTGGGCTCTGTTGGTTAAAACAGAATAAAACCATTTTATGACACAAGGATTTACATGGATGTCGTTTAACATCTGGACCAGGGGGTAAGGTTGGATAGTGTTAAAAGCTGAAGATAGGATCCAAGCGTAAGTCCCAGCATTCTCTAAATGCTTAGTGATTAGATGCGTCACACTTGCGACTGCATACTCCATGCCCTGCCTGTAGGCAAATCGCAGGGGGTCTAAACTTGAAACGACATTCCCCTTCAGCATATTCTCAATGATCTTGTGTGAATTTCATAACCACAGATGTAAGAGCTACTGGTTTAAAGTCAGCGTTAGTACCTGGACATGATGTTTTTGTCACTGGAGTTACAATAGATTTCTTCCAGAGCTCAGGGCCAGTGTGGCTGTTCATTGACTGTTGGAAAATAGGAACCCCAGCAGTAGTTCGTTCTAATGCACAGCTCTTTAGGAGGCCTGCCTTATAGACTCTGCTAAAGACACACTGTACCTGCTCTGGTTCAATTATCAGACAGGTTATAGCGTCTAAGGCCTCAGCCCCCTTCTGAGAGAGGTCCTCAGTCTTAAACCTGAGGAAAAATCCATTCAGTTCATCAGCTCGACAAGATTGATAAATTATTCTCTGAGAAAGCCATCAAAATATAGAAAAATGACAAAAGTCTTGCATTGTGAACCTTTGTATTGTAAATTATTGTAATTATTGTATTTTATACACTTTATTCATATATATATATTTTAACCAAAGCTGGTGGTGATGCAAGTCTTTTTATGATAATATATGTTTTACCTTTGTATGGTAAATTTAGTGTCTTCATACAATTTTTACATATATATATATTTTTGTTTTTTTTATAAAGTGACACGGATGTATTTTTTCTTTTTCTAGACTGGCAACAATATGCTTCAGTGATAAAAATGCATCATATTCAATCATAGGTTTTGCATTTTAAATCTTGATCTGCAAAGATAAACGTTGGTTGTCACACATACAAGTTTAACATTTATTTGTAATAGAGACCATGTTGAAAAACTGACAAAATAAAACTTTCCCAAAATTGTACTTAAGTACAATGGTGGATTTTCCAACATGAGAAAATTGAAATTCTACCAAGCCTCTGCCCACATACTATCTCTATGATGAAAGTCCAGTCCGGACAGTTCTATGGTATGTCTCATCTAATCGATTATTTACCAACACTGTGCCCTTATGGCAGAGTCAGCTCATAGCTCCTGACTGGTTCACTTTATATGTGGAGACAGTTGTGAGTTGTCAGTCTGCTGTTCACTTGCTAATGTTGCAGGTGAAGGCTCAGGGGCATGTGGATGCTGAACCTGTCACCGAGCGAGCACACAGCCCTGGCTGAGGAGAGCCTTCGACCAGCTGAAGCAGGGCCTTTGCTTTAGCCTCCTGTGAGGTTCCCCAACAGTGTTCCACTCATAAGTATTTGATTAGATGGTTTAGAAAGAGCTTTTGTGTGTGTGTGTGTGTGTGTGTGTGTGTGTGAGATTTGAAAGAGGTGAGTAGTGTTTGATCATTAAACAAATTCCCATCAAAACGTATTGCTAACAAATCCTTACCATATAGTCTGTGAAGGGTTTCAGGGTTGCAATGAGTGCATTTGTACGATAGCATTAGGGACCATTAAACAAAAACTTGTTCCTATAAACCAAGGGAAAGACTGAAGACTACCTCCTTTTCTTTAATTGAGGAACTTTTTTTCTCAGCACCTTACCATAAACCTCACTCTCTGCCATCTGTCTGTCTGACTGACAAATGACTGACTGAGCATGGCACATCTGTCCGTTTTTATGGGGAAACTCTTTCAGAGGAGAAAGGAAGACCAAGGACAGATCTGATGTTTGCATGTTCTTAGGTCAGAAGGACTTTCAACAAGGATATGTAGTGACCCAGTGGGGAAAAGTCTCCAGCTGGGGGGTCTGGTGATGAGCCTTATATAGTCCCGGTGCGATCTAACCCCTGGGCTTGGCCACAGATAGTCCACATAGAGGTCCCAATGGGCTGACCTATGAAAAGCTCAACTGTGGTCTTTCCACAGAGATTCATGGCAAACTAACATCTATACTTAGATATGAAAAAAACATTAGTTTAACCTGTTGGCTGTGGTTGTTGTTATTGTTCCTTTACAATCCTGTACAACAGGAGGTTTAATTAAGTAACGTGCACAGGTGATTTGAACTATCTGATCCTAACTGAGACCACCACATTTGGTTGATTAGAATTTTCAGCCGTTGGTCCGAAGAACCTTTCACACCTGCTTTTTGGTTTGATTACAGACAGACAACCTTACCTTACCCTAACACTAACCCTTAATAGGTGGCCCATCGTAGATTCAACGGTGTGTTTAGGATCATCATTCTGTTGTAGAACCAATCCTCTCTTTATCTTCAGCTTTTTTTTTACAGATTTGTGATGTTGGTTCACAGAGTTTACTGATATTAAATTCATTCCATTCTTTCCTAACCCAGTTAATATTTCCAATGTCACGAGCTGCATCAGGAACCTAAAGCCTGATCGATCAACCACTTTCCATAAAATGCCCACCCCTTTTTCTCCAAACATACCTTTGCTCGTGGTAGCTAAAATGTTCTATTTCTCCACCACTCTGGTGTCACTCTGAGGTCTCCTAAAGCTTCCTGAAGGACTCATGCAGTCAAAGAGGTGTTACATTTGCCTTTAGCGCAAACCTATACAGTATTTTCTTGGTCTGCTTAACTTCCATCATGATTGTTAAATTCCTTTTCCTAATTACATAAGGAGCTGAGAAAACTGTATACTTTAAAACACTTTGCTCTCTACTTATAACGTTTTTCTGCTTGGTGGCAATTTTGAGCGAAAGGCAGCTGCTTAGAGCAGATCTTGGCTGCTGATTGTTGTTTTAAAAATGTTTGTGATTGGCATGCATCATTTGGCCTCTTCTAATGATAATTGTGAAGAAGTCAATTTCTTCTTTTAGTCTTGAATTGTCGATAACAAAACGTTATTCTTGCTTAAAATGATGAAAAGAAGCTTTTTTTAGAGGACCTCATCTCACACTGCAGGTGTGCATGTGACCGAACATTTTCATGCCATAGGTTATTATGGTTACAGACAGACAACCCTACCTTACCCTAACACACTAACCCTTAAGAGGTGGTCCATTGTAGATTCAAAGGTGTGTTTAGGATCATCATTCCGTTGTAGAAGAATCCTCTCTTATCTTCAGCTTTCTTTTTACAGATGTATGTCACTTAACTTAATAAAGTTGTATTTGAGGTGTGAAAGAAATTATCTTCACAGAATACCCTTTGTGTGTGTCCTGCACTGGATCATTACCTGGAGGTATGTAAAAGGTAAAAATATATTTATATAAATGTCACGTGCAGGAGCATTGGTAAAAATGTATTCCTGAACAATTTGACATTAAAATGATCAAACAGGATTTTATATGAAGCCCAGCCAACCGCAAACAGTTTTATTGTGAAAGCCACCTGACCACTTCCGCTCAGATAATTGTCACTGCCGACATAGAACTAGCTAGAACATGAAATTAAATAAAGGCTTAAATAGCCCAAAAGTCCCCAAGAGTATCAGCCTTTCACAGCTGCAGGCAAAGCACAGGAAACATGTTAAAACAGCTGCAGGAGCAGGTGCTGCGACAATTGTCAAATTATTTTTCCAAGAACAAAACAGAACCACCAAAACTTGAGGACAAGAAGGCCATAACCCATTGTCAGTGACAGGTGACAAGATCGGTCTCGGGCTAAGGTGAACGTGTCCGGGCGGGTCCGACTTTGACTTCGAGATAATTTCGGGTAATGGGTCCGTTACTATGCTTTGAAGGTGGGGGCAAATTGATTTGCAAAAATGGACCTGTGCAGGACACTACCTGTTGTAGCTGTGGCCCCTGACATAAGATGTAAAGTAAAAGGACTCAATGTGTCATAGTTTTAAAGAGAAACCTGTGAGTAGAGATTTTAGGCCGTTCACCAGGACACATAATGCAAATTCACACATATTAGAAGTGAGTTGAATAAAATGGTGAATCTAAATGATCTGTATATATATATAGCGCATTTCTAGTTTTGATGACTACTCAGTGCTTTCTGTTTTATTCTAAAAGTGCATCCGCTGGCCTTCAGGCATTACGTCTATGAAGAACTCTCTGCGTGAATGCTATATATTCATGTGGGTGTGAGCCACATACGCTTGCAAAGACATAACTTATACTTGCACTTGCAGCCATTTCATCTCTATCTGCAAATAAGATCCGCTTTTGAAGGATGCTTGAATAAGTCCAGTCAATACGGCGATACTTGAAGAAAAACTAAGCGGTCAATACCACTTTAGAATCATTAGAAAGTGAACAAATTCTCTCCAGTATAGCACAGCCTCTGGATAGGTGTAGTGAACCTGTGTAGGGTGAGTTGATGTTTGCACAGAGTCGAACGCCTGATCAATCACATTCCAAATAAAAAGAAAAACACAAAGAAACTATTGTGTGCGATTTCTTTTTGTCTGTACTTGGAGAGAAAAATAACGATCCGCCTTCATCCACCTCCTCTTAAATGTCTTTCAAGTTCTCCTTTAGAGCTCTCAAAGCAAGCAGAAAGGATTAACAGAGGAGTTATTGACTAGTTCTACTTTGAGGCGAAACCACGGAGGCTGTCCATTTGTCTCTGGCCTGGTTTTATCAAGTGCAAAAGTCCAGTAATTACTTTTCCTCTGACCTTAGGGAGATCAGGAAAGTAGGCTTCTGTAATCCTTGCTATTGTGCGATCGGTGGTGTCTCGGTGGTGTCTCGTTAAATTCACACCGGCTTACATTTGAATTCACTGCTCATGTTGATGGAGGCCAGGAAGATCAATCCATCCTGAAAGCCTCAGCAGGGAGAAAGTCTGTTTCTGTATTGGGGATGTTTAGGGCTACATTTAGTTAACTGGCAATATGTCAATTCCCAAGAGTCTAACATCTGATCGTGTCAGTAGTGCTATTGAACTGGTGTTCAAGTACAAAGCCACCATTACTGTACATGTACTTTATTTTTTGTCTCATTGAAATGACACCTAAGTATTAACTGGTGATTCCTGACTCAAAATGTGTTTCAATTGACCGTCAACACGGATCTTAAATTTTTTCAATTTTATTTCGGGGGTGAGAAAGAAAGCACGATGATGAGGGGGCAATGGCTGTTTGACGTGCAGTACAACAATGTAATCAATGGCGGTAATGGAAAGTGACTTCAATAAAGAGCTAATGTTGGTCAGCCTCGACAGCTAATTTGCACAGAGTAGGGCAGGGCCATTGAAAACCATCAGAGAGAGCCATCTGGTAGTGGAATGGCCGCTGCCTGGATATGCCATCAGCAATGAGTACTGTATCTAAACCAATCAACACTGAACAGTGAGCTCTGGCAGGTCCCAGAGACTTACTCCTCATATCATTCTGCCTTTGTCATATCTTTGGACCTGACTGTAACCTAGACTCTAATTAAATTGCATTTTTTTATTTATTGTGTTCCACCGCCATGTACAAATCTGCTCTGTCATTGCATATCCTATGCCCGGTCAACAAGAAAAAAAAACTCTAATCCTGCTGTTTTCCCTGTTTTCAGCGGTAAACGAAATTATTTGACTGTGATGAAACACTGTGATGAAAACACTAATGGAGATTTTAATATCACACTTTTCTTTACCAAATGTATTCATAAACAAATCCACATTTATGGGTAGAGCTTGGCTCATAACCCCACCTAGTGTTTCAAACCATCTTAGGGACCTTTCTGCCCCAAGATTGTAGAGTCAACTGTTTGGGACCTTTCTACATCATGACATTTACAAATGCAATAGGTTTCCAACCATTGATCAATGTTCGAGTCCACCACCAACCACTCTTGAGTGGGAATGTTATCAGCCGCACAAATATTTAGATCAAATCAAACTGTGCAAGCAGTTTGAACGGCTCGAG